>NC_057716.1:97925562-97954778 GCF_004010195.1 Chiloscyllium plagiosum
GGGAATGCTGGATGACTAAAGAAATTGAGGGTTTGGTTAAGAAAAAGAAGGAAGCATATGTAAGGTATAGACAGGATAGATCGAGTGAATCCTGAGAAGAGTATAAAGAAAGTAGGAGTATACTTAAGAGGGAAATCATGAGGGCAAAACGGGGAAATGAGATAGCTTTGGCAAATAGAATTAAGGAGAATCCAAAAGGTTTTTACAAATATATTAAGGACAAAAGGGTAACTAGGGAGAGAATAGGTCCCCTCAAAGAGCAGCAAGGCAGCCTTTGTGTGGAGCCACAGAAAATGGGGGAGATACTAAATGGATATTTTGTATCAGTATTTACTGTGGAAAAGGATATGGAAGATATAGACTGCAGGGAAATAGATGGTGACATCTTACAATATGTCCAGATTACAGAGGAGGAAGTGCTGGAAGTCTTGAAACGATTAAAGGCGGATAAATTCCTAGGACCTGATCAGGTGTATCCGAGAACTCTGTGGGAAGCTAGAGAAGTGATTGCTGGGCCTCTTGCTGAGATATTTATATCATCGATAGTCACAGGTGAGGTGCCAGAAGACTGGAGGTTGGCAAACGTGGTGCCACTTTTTAAGAAGGGTGGTAAAGACAAGCCAGGGAACTATAGACCAGTGAGCCTGACCTCGGTGGTGGGCAAGTTGTTGGAGATAATCCTGAGGGACAGGATGTACATGTATTTGGAAAGGCAAGAACTGATTCGGGATAGTCAACATGGCTTTGTGCATGGGAAATCATGTCTCACAAACTTGATTGAGTTTTTTGAAGAAGTGACAAAGAAGATAGATGAGGGCAGAGCAGTAGATGTGATCTATATGGATTTCAGTAAGGCGTTCGACAAGGTTCCCATGAGATTCTGCTTAGCAAGGTTAGATCTCATGGAATACAGGGAGAACTGGCCATTTGGATACAGAATTGGCTCAAAGGTAGAAGACAGAGGGTGGTGGTGGAGGGTTGTTTTTCAGACTGGAGGCCTGTGACCAGTGGAGTTCCACAAAAATCGGTGCTGGGCCCTCTACGTTTTGTCATTTACATAAATGATTTGGATGCGAGCATAAGAGGTACAGTTAGTACGTTTGCAGATGACACCAAAATTGGAGGTGTAGTGGACAGCGAGGAGGGTTCCCTCAGATTACAACAGGATCTGGACCAGATAGGCCAAGGGGTATAGAATAGGCAGATGGAGTTTAATTCAGATAAATGCGAAGTGCTGCATTTTGGGAAAGCAAATCTTAGCAGGACTTATACACTTAATGGTAAGGTCCTAGGGAATGTTGCTGAACAAAGAGACCTTGGAGTGCAGGTTCATAGCTCCTTGAAAGTGGAGTTGCAGGTAGATAGGATAGTGAAGAAGACGTTTGGTATGCTTTCTTTTATTGGTCAAAGTATTGAGTACAGGAGTTGGGAGGTCGTGTTGCGGCTGTATAGGCCATTGGTTAGGCCACTGTTGGAATATTACATGCAATTCTGGTCTCCTTCCTATCGAAAAGATTTATAAGGATGTTGCCAGGATTGGAGCATCTGAGCTACAGGGAGAGGCTGAACAGGCTGGGGCTGTTTTCCCTGGAGCGTTGGAGGCTGAGGGGTGACCTTAGAGAGGTTTTCAAAATTATGAGGGGCATGGATAGGATAAATAGACAAAGTCTTTTCCCTGGGGCCAGGGAGTCCAGAACTAGAGGGCATAGGTTTAGGATGAGAGGGGAAAGATATAAGAGAGACCTAAGGGGCAACGTTTTCACGCAGAGGGTGGTACGTGTATGGAATGAGCTGCCAGAGGATGTGGTGGAGGCTGGTACAATTGCAACATTTAAGATGCATTTGCATGGGTATATGAAGAGGAAGGGTTTGGAGGGATATGGGCCGGGTGCTGGCAGGTGGGACTAGATTGGATTGGGATATCTGGTCGGCATGGACGGGTTGGACCGAAGGGTCTGTTTCCATGCTGTACATCTCTATGACTCTATGACAAGCTGGAGTTAGAGCTGCCTTTGCACTTATAGAATCTCTACAGTGTGGGAACAGGCCATTTGGCCCAAGAAGGTTACACTGACCCTCTGAACAGTAACCCATCCAGATGCATTTCCCTAAATAATGCACCTAACCTACACATGCCTGAACACTTTGGGCTATTTAGCATTGGCAATTCACCTACTCTGCACACCTTTGGACTATGGAAGGAAATTGGAGTGCCCGGTGGAAACCTGCACAGACACGGGAGGAAATATGCAAAGTCCACACAGACAGTCACCCAAGGCTGGAATCAAACGTAATCCATGGCACTGTGAGGCAGCAGTGCTAGTCACTGAGCCACTATGCCACCCATTTCATCTGTGAGACAACCGGAGGTAAATACGACCATAACTCAGCATTTAAATTTGCTGGAAACACCATCAGAAACTTTGGATGTGGCTATAATCCAATTCAAAGTTTAGCATCTTGAGTTAGAGGCAAAAGTAAAAGAAAAGAGAAAAAGGAATGAATCAGATTGAATTATGATTAAAGACAGAGCAAAAAGAAAAGGACAAAATTGCTTTGTCAGAACAAAAGCAAACAGGAGAGAGAAGAAAGGGAGAAAGAGAGAGAGTTTGAATTTCAGAAACTGATGCTTAGACAGGAAAATCAGCTTAAAAGGATGGAGATGAAGGCTAAAGGTAAGCTTAGTGAGGAAGCGAGTGAGGATGAGCAAACCCATGATTGCCAAAGGCCAGTTGGAGATCTGTTCAAAATATATTCAAGCAATGAGAAGGATGTAGAAACGTTTTTCATCTCATTTGAGAACACGGCTAAAAATATGAAGTGGCCAGTGACCATGTGGGACAGCTAGTGAGGTATTTGCATCACTATCAGAGGAGGCATCTGGAGCATATGAGGAGGTGAAGAAAGCCATTTTAAGTCCACATGAGCTTGCACCAGAAGCCCACAGACCAGGTAGTTCACGCCCCCAAACAACCCACTTTCCCGTCCTGGCACCTTCCCCTGCCACCGCAGGAACTGCAAAACCTGCGCCCACACCTCCTCCCTCACCTCTATCCAAGGCCCTAAAGGAGCCTTCCACATCCATCAAAGTTTTACTTGCACATCCACCAATATCATTTATTGTATCCGTTGCCCCTCGGAACACTTCAACTCCAGGGCATCAATGTGGATTTCAACAGTTTCCTCATTTCCCCTCCCTCCACCTCACCCTAGTTCCAAACTTCCAGCTCAGCACTGTCCCCATGACTTGTCCTACCTGCCTATCTTCTTTTCCATCTGTCCACTCCACCCTCCTCTCTGACCTATCACCTTCATCCCACCCCCATCCACCCATTGTACTCTTTGCTACCTTCCCCCACCCTCGTCCCTGACCTATCACCTTCATCCCCACCCCCACTCACCTATTGTACTCTATGCTACTTTCTCCCCATCCCCACCCTCCTCTCATTTATCTCTCCACCCTTCAGGCATTCTGCCTGTATTCCTGATGAAGGGCTTTTGCCCGAAACGTCAATTTTCCTGCTCCTCGGATGCTGCCTGAACTGCTGTGCTTTTCCAGCACCATTCTACTCCGCAAGCCAGTGAATTTTGTTAGAGTGTTAATGGAAAGGAGAGTGGCGGCTGAAAAGCTGCACCACAATGTACAGCCTGGTCGGAGGTTGGTTAAGGAGGAAATGCCAGATCTTCTTAAACAATATATCTGCGAAGGTAAAGTTTACTCGCATTGGCCAGGAGCAGCAGGTAAAGAGGTTACAGTATTAAGAAAAAAGGGATCATGTCAACCTTTGATATTGAGAGATGAGGAGATATGTAGCTCATAAGGACTAATACCAGAAAAAAGTGCTAGCACATGTAATTCATGGCGAGATGAAATCCAATAAAAGCTGCAGAAGTGGGTGGCACGGTGGTTCAGTGGTTAGCACTGCTGCCTCATAGTGCCAGGAACCCAGGTTCAATTCCAGCCTCAGGCGACTGTCTGTGTGGAGTTTGCACATTCTCCTTGTGTCTGTGTGGATTTCCTCCAGGTCCTCAAGTTTCCTCCAACAGTCACAAAGATGTGCAGGTCAGGTGAATTGGCCATGCTAAATTGCCCATAGTGTTCGGTGCGTTAGTCAGAGGGAAATGAGTCTGGGTGGGTTCCTCTTCGGAAGGTTGGTGTGGACTTGTTGGGTCAAATGGCCTGTTTCCACACTGTAGGGAATCTAATCTATAAAACGTGGTGATGGGAGTACTGGAAGAGCTCTTAGCTCCAGGAGTATAATTTGCTAATGATACAGCTGGGGCACAGATAGGGGTGCTGCCTATTGTGCTTGAAAAACCAGTGGCAAATCAGGCAACTGAGGTATTACAGGAAGCACCTCCTGGGATTTTTCCTGATTGTGTGGTAACAAGGTCACAAAGTTACCAGTTGAAACAGGAGAAGCAATCAAATGATACACCTAAGAAAGTTGAAGTAGAATTATCAAAGTCCATGTTGAGGGCTTATAGTCAATGCAGATGATTGGGATAAAGGAATTCCATTTGTACTTTTTACCATTAAAGATGCACCAAATGAATCGATCAAATTCAGTCCATTTGAATTAGTTTTTGGGCATGAAATGAGAAGATCACTAAAATTAATTACGGAGGTATTGGTGAGTCAGAATTCAGAGATCACATATTTCGACTATGTGTCAAAGTTGAGGGAATGGTTAAATTGAGTGGGGGCATTGGCCATTCAGCATTTAAAAATATCACAGCATACAATGAAACAGGAAGCAGACAAGAAATCAAAAATTCAGTGATAGGTGAACCTTTAAAAGCATTGTTTAGTGGGCCTTATCAAGTCGAAAGGAGATTGTGTGAGATGAACTATTTGATAAGGACTCCAGGCAGAAAGAAATCTCGCAGAGTGTTTCATGTGAATATGCTCAAAGAATATTTTGACAGGGAAGGAAAGCCAAAGGAGACTGTGTTATTGATTACAGCACAGAAGGAAGATCCCAGTTCAGAAGATTCCGAATTAGACATTCCTCAAATTAAATTGGACAATAAGGAAGTTGTCAAAAATGGGGATAGATTATTGAGTTACCTTCCAGAGGAAAATCAAAATAACCTGAAAGAGTTATTGCTATCGCATGGGGAGGTTTGTGGAAATAAACTGGGATATACTAATCTACTTATGCATAATGTAGATATAAGACACACTGTTCTGATTTATGTCTTGTAAGCATAACCCTCTAAAGTTGACACTGGTTCAAAAGGACATTGAACACATGCTCCAAGATGACATATTCAAAGTGAGTTACAGTGACTGGAGCTTGGCCATAGTAATGGTGCCAAAACCAGATGGTACCCAATAGTTATGTGTGGACTAGTGCAAAATCAATGCAGTTACAAAGTCTGATGCATATCCGATTCCGCGTTTGGAAAACTGTATTGAAAAGGTGGGATAATCAACTTATATTTCTCAGTTGAACTTGCTCAGAGGATACTGGTAAGTACCTTTATTTGAAAAAAAGGAAGACAATTTCTGCTTTCATAATCAAATGGACTGTATAAGTTTAAATTCATGCCATTGGGTATGAAAAATGTGCCAGCTACATTTCAAAGAATAACTAATATCGTCACTTCCAGATTACCCAGTTGTGTGGTTTACATCGATGAGCTGGTGATTTTTAGTCAAACACGAAAGGAAAGTTTGCAGCATTGCTCAGAATTATTTGATCGACTTCGGGAGGCAGGCTTGATGATAAATCCGGCCAGAATTTGTCAAAGCCCGGGTCACCTTCCTGGGCCATGTTTTCACACATAGTCAGATGACTCCATGGCATGTAAAAACAAAGGTTATTGGGGAGTTTTCCATACCATCGACGAATGGGTGGCACGGTAGCACAGTGGTTAGCACTGCTGCCTCACAGTGCCAGAGACCCGGGTTCAATTCCCACCTCAGGTGACTGTCTGTGTGGAGTTTGCACATTCTCCCCGTGTCTGCGTGGGTTTCCTCCAGGTGCTCCGGTTTCCTCCCACAGTCCAAAAGATGTGCAGGTCAGGTGAATTGGCCATGCTAAATTGCCTGTAGTGTTAGGTAAGAAGGGGTAAATGTAGGGGTATGGGTGGGTTGCGCTTCGGTGGGTCGGTGTGGACTTGTTGGGCCGAAGGGCCTGTTTCCATACTGTAAGTAATCTAATCTAAGAAAACAGCAGTACTACAGTTCCTGGGATTGAGTGGATTCTATCAGAAATTAGGACCAAATTTTAGCGGTGTGGCTGCTCCACTCATTGAATTGCTCAAGGAAGGCAAGAGGTTTCAGTGGACTCCGATTGTCAAAAGACATTTGTCAACCTGAAAGCTGTGTTAGCCACTCCCCAGTATTAGCCACACCTAATTACACAAAGCCATTTAAAATGACTATCAATGCAAGTGATATGGGTGTCAGTGCTGTGCTCTTACAAGAAGACAACAAGAAGACAGAAAGATCTTTCGGGTATTTCTCCAGGAAATTGAGAAATATTTGACAATTGAGAAGGAAACTTTGAGCTTGGTGTTGGTGTTACAATATTTCAACATTTATGTTGCCAGTTTGGGGCGGCACGGTGGCTCAGTGGTTAGTATTGCTGCCCCACAGCACCAGGGACCCAGGTTCGATTCCGGCCTCAGGCAACTGTCTGTGTAGAGTTTGCACATTCTCCCAGTGCCCGTGTGGGTTTCCTTCGGGTGCTCCGGTTTCCTCCCACAGTCCAAAGATGTGCAAGTCAGGTGAATTAGCCATTCTAAATTGCCCATAGCGTTAGGTGCATTAGTCAGAGGGAAATGGGTCTGGGTGGGTTACTCTTCGGAGGGTCAGTGTGGACTTGTTGGGCCGAAGGGCCTATTTCCACACTGTAGGGAATCTAACCTAATCTACTGTGTCTGACACATTCATATGTACTGATCTTAACCCATTAAAGTTTTTGGAGAAATTTAAGGACAGAAATGCCAGACTGTTTAGCTGGAGCTTATTATTGCAGCCATTCAATCTGAAATGTGTACATGTGGGAGGACGAGGAAACATGATTGCCAACGCTTTGTCGAAACTTGGATGAGAAATGGAGGGGTTCAGTGGCAGGAGGAAACAGACTGAAATAGGGTGTAGTAGTGTGCATGTTTGCATGGTTATAGTCAATGTAATGTATATGTAATCTAGTGCACTAGCAGTGTAAGACCAAGGGGTTTTAAAATGAAGCCGTTTTTGTATATTGATGGTTCATTTTGTTTGGGGGGGGGGGGGGGGAAGTGTTGATGATGCTGCTCCAACATAGCAAGGTTATGTTGTCCTTGTTTTTTATTTCAAGAGGGGTCATAAAGGAAGAGGTTCCAATATGTCTGGAAATGGCTACTTGTAAACAATGTCAGGGGACCGGCCAGTTCTCTCAGTTCAGGTGTTTTTTTTTCTAGTTTGGTATGTTTTAGCAAGCAGTCAGGAAACTGCTGGGGAACTAGAGAATCAGTTACAGTGAAAAGAGGTTCCATGCTTCAACAGGGTCTTGCCTGAACTTTCTCTCTGAATCCTCTCCTGCCTGTAAGAACCTGCATTTGAATTTACTTTTTGCTAAGGGGTGTGTTTATGGAATGTTGCAGGATTGGAACAGCTCCTTCATTAAATTATGATAATCGGTTGGGTTATCAAATAAGTTGGTATTCTAAATTCTGTTTTCTTTTGTTCGTGTTTCATCTGTAATGTCTAAATAAATTCTGTTTCGTTTAAAGCTGATGATTTGACCAGCTGCATCACTCCTGGAATATCTACTTTAAATCTGCTTAAAAGAAGGTAAAAAGTTAGAGGATGGGCTACCTTTTCTTAAAAGGTTTTGAGAGGATCTGGCCTGGTCCATGACACAGGTTTGGAGCATTTGAACTATTGGGAGAGGCTGAATAGGCTGGAACTGTTTTTCCTGGAGCCTTGGAGGCTGTGGGGTGACCTAGTAGAAGTTTATAAAACCATGAAGAGTGAGGATAATGTGGACAGTCAAGGTCTTTTTCCCAGGGTAGGGGAGTCCAAAACTAGAGGACATAGGTTAAAGATGAGAGCAGAGAGGGTGGTGCATGTATGGAATGAGCTGCCAGAGGAAGTGGTGGAGGCTGGTACAATTACAGCATTTAAAAGACATCTGGATGGCTGTATGAATAGGAAGGGTTTAGAGGGCTATGGGCCAAATGTTAGCAAATGGGATTAGATTAATTTAGGATATCTGGTTGGTTTGGGTGATTTGGACTAATGAGGTTCTTTTTCCATGCTGTATATTTCTCTGCCTCTATGATCCTGTATCCTGCACGTAAGTATAGGCTGACACTTCATTGTCATATTGAGGCAATGCTGGATCATCAGAGGTGTTGTCGTTCAGATGACAGGTTTCACTGACCTCCTGTCTAAGCTGCTGAATGATCTTGGAGGATCCTAGAACATGATTGTGAAAAACAATTGTGCAGTTACCTCTGGTGCCCTGGCTAATATTGATTCCTTAAGAAAGGAATCAATATTGACCAGTGCACTAGAGGTAACAACATTATGTGGTCTTTTTCAAATTGTTGTCAGAGCCTGGTGCATTCAAATTGGCTCCTGCAATTCTTCATTACAACAGTGTCTGTACATCAAAAGTATGTGATTGGTTTCAAAGTGAAATGTTTGTGAAAGGCACTACATAGATGCTGTTACTGATCTCTGTCCAACACAATAGGCAAATGAGGCACTAGTTGAACATCTCATCAGAAAGACCTTATAAAAATGGAGCACTCCCTCAGTAACATACTGCGGTGCCATCTTAGACCAAAAACTCAAGTCTATAGATAGATTCCTGAACTCAAAACTTCTCTCTCAGAATGCTATGCACTGACAAACTTTGAAAACTAAATTTTTGTTCACCATGGTCAAAGCTTCTGCTACGCATGAGAGACAATTTTCATCAGTAATTCCTTGCAAAGGATGAAAACCTTGTAACAAGTGAATAGGAATTTTTGCTGAGAATATAGACAATATTTAATGGAAAGTTAGGAAGACTATAAATGCTTCAAGACTTTGGTTGCTCCCAGCTACATTCAGAGATATGAATATCATTCCTTCTAAAGCATTAGTCAGAGGGAAGTGGGTCTGGTGGGTTACTCTTCGGAGGGTCAGTGTGGACTTGTTGGGCCGAAGGGCCTATTTCCACACTGTAGGGAATCTAACCTAACCTCTAGTGCACTGGTCAATACATTCATATATACTGATCATAACCCATTAAAGTTTTTGGAGAAATTTAAGGACAGAAATGCCAGACTGTTTAGCTGGAACTTATTATTGCAGCCATTCAATCTGAAATTTGTACATGTGGGAGGACGAGGAAACATGATTGCTTCACAAAATAATTTTGTTAATATCCTTCAACTAGAAAGACAATGAACTGCCTAAAGTAAACATATAATTAAAATGCAGTGATCAATTAAATAATTGATTAATTGTTGACATGTGTACTGACATACAGTCAAAAGTGTTGTTTTGCATGCTATACAGACAGATCGTACCATACAAAGTGCATCAGGGTAGCAGGATAGAGTGCAGAATACAATAATACAGCCACAGAGAAGGTGCAGAGAGAGAGAGAGAGAGATCAAAATAAACATTCGAGACGTCCATTCAAAAGTCTGATTACAGCAGGCAATTCTTGAATCTAATGACACTTTTGGACAACTATATTAGATTAGATTAGATTAGATTACAGTGTGGAAACAGGCCCTTCGGCCCACCAAGTCCACACCGGCAGTGCTAACCACTGTGCCACCATATATTGTTGCAAATCTCCATGGAGACCGATAACTTTAAAAAGAGATACAGCAACAATTAGAAATCGCCACATATCCACAGGAAAGGCACTTTCCCAAGAATTAATTACTACAACAAAAAAAACCCAATGTTCATCTCTCCATTCTCATTATCGTGCTGCAGGAAGTCAACTTCACTGTCTTTGAAGTAAAGTAAGAGCTGGGCAACTTCCCTTTTTGTGGCAACAAACTAGATCAGACTAACAAATGTGGGTGAAATTACAGTGGGATTGACTTTGCCAATTTTCAATGATGGAGTTCATTGACAACTGATCCAATGATTGTCATCTGGGGACAAACATTAAAAGATTTACTATCCTTTATATGGGGAAGTATGCCCTAATTTTACCCTGAAAAAGGCTATAATTTTGATCCTTGCCACTGAAAATGTTCAGATATAATATTTTTGTCTGTTTGTCTGTAAACAAAGTGTCCAGAAGAAAATGGCTGAATTTCAGCAAAATGCAACACACAAAGAGGATATGGGACAAGGAATAAATTATTGTTTCTTTTATGAAGATAGTGTTCCAGATTCTGGATCTGTTGAATATTGAGATTGGATCAAATGACTTTTCTTTCACAAGGTTGAGGGTTGTAATATTTGGAATGTTCATTTTAGAATGTTTGGATCATGACACAATTTGTCACAGCTGTGTCACAGCTGTCAGCAGAGTTTTCAAAGCAGGTTGTTGAGCCTTTTTACCTTTATTCAATAGATGTTAGAATCATTGGCAAGTCCAGAGTCTGTTGCCCATCCCGAATTGTCCTTGAATTGAATTGCTTGCTCAGCCATTGGAGAGATGTGAAGAGTCAGAGGGGAGGCAGTGGCATAATGCGGACATCACAAGACTATTAATCAAATCCTTGGATGGCATGGGTTTGAATCCCACTATACCAACTGTTAAAATTTGAACTCAATGAAAATCTGTAATGAAAGGCTAAATCTAATTGTGACCATGTAACCACCATCTGGAAATCTGCTGCATTTACCTGGTTAGGTGTACATTTCCTTCCAGAACTACAGCAGTGGAATTGATTCTTCTCTGCTCTCTGGGCAGTTAGGGATGGGCAATAAATGTTTGTCTAGCCAATAATGCATGCGTGCAACCTGTGAAAAATTTTAAAAAGCATCATGTTGTTGGTCTGGAGTCACACGAGGGCCAGACTGGGTAAGTTCGGCAGATTCCCTTCTGAAAAGGACATTAGTGAACCAGATGGAGTTTCACAGTAACCAGTGGGGTAGTTACTGAGACTAGGCTTTGTATTACAGATTTATTAACTTACTTCAAATTCTGCCACCTGCTATAGTAGAATTTGAACCCATATATCTTCAGTACGTTTGCCTGGGCATCTGACATAGTCAATAATCTCCATCACATCAGCTTGAAATCTCCTCAGTTTTGACAGAATCGTTTAATAAAATGATTTACTTTTTCAGCTCTGTAGTTCTTTTAGGGATTATCAGATCAGCCATGATCTCACTCAATGGTGCAGCAGATTCCATGGACCAAACAGGCTACTGCTACTCCAGGATTGCTGGTTTCATTGCTGATGGAGTATCAGTAAGGAAGGGAAGTTAGAGATGTGTGATTATAACAACATTAAGTAACACAACTTGGCAAAGGTATATGTGTTTTTTATCTGGCGAGACTCTAGCCCTAAACTTCAAATGAACAATAATAATTAATCTCAACCTACTCAAACTTTAAGATTTTAAAACTTAATATCATCCATCCTTAATTATTTAATTTCTCTAAACTTGCATCAAAATAATCCTTAAACTTTAAACTCCAGGGACCAATCCTAATTTGTCCAAATGTTAAATTAGATTAGATTACATTACATTACATTACAGTGTGGAAACAGGCCCTTCGGCCCAACAAGTCCACACCGACCCACCGAAGCGCAACCCACCCACGCCCCTACATTTACCTCTTACCTAACACTACGGGCAATTTAGCATGGCCAATTGACCTGACCTGCACATCTTTGGACTGTGGGAGGAAACCGGAGCACCCGGAGGAAACCCACGCAGACACGGGGAGAACATGCAAACTCCACACAGTCAGTCGCCTGAGGCGGGAATTGAAACCGGGTCTCGGGCGCTGTGAGGCAGCAGTGCTAAATTAGGGGAAGGCAGATTAAACCAGTATTTGCCCTGAATTGGAAAAATTAGATTGGGAGCAGCTGTTTGAGGGTAAATCCATGTCAGACATGCCAGAATGTTTTAAAGGCTAGATGATCTGAGTTCAGGACCAGCGTGTTACAGTGAGAATGAAAGAGAAGGATGGCAAGATTCAGGAATCCTGGATGACAAGGGATATTGAAAGATGATTCAAAAAGCAAAGGGAAGTATACGTAAGGTTTAGGAAACTGAAATCTAACAAAGCCCTTGACGAATAGAAAGGAAGCAGAAAAAAACTTTAATAATTATGTGGGCTGGAAAGGAGCCATGATATGTTCTTGGCAAGTACGATTAAGGAGAATTGCAAGGCATTTTATATGTACATTAGAAGCAATAGGGTGACTCAGGAAAGGGTAGGTCCACTCAAGGACATAGGAAGGAATTCATTCATGGAGCCAGAGGAAGTAGGTGAGGTCCTTAATGAGTATTTTGCATTGATATTCATCAAGGAGAAAGACATGGATGATGCTAAGATTATGGAGGGGAATGTCGATATTCTAGTGAATGGTGATATTAAGGAGGAGGAGGTGTTGGGTGTCTTGAAAAATAATAAGGTAGGTAAGTCCCCAGGGCTTGATGGGATTTATCCTAGAATAATGAAGGAGGCAAGGGAGCAGATTGCATTGGCTGTGACAGTGATCTTCATATTCTCTTTAGCCTCAAATGAGGTCCAAAACATTGGGAAAAGCCAACGTTGTTCTTTTGTTGAAGGAGAACAACAGGGCTGATCCAGTGATAGGGAAATTATTGGAGAATATTCTAAGGGACGAAATTTACTTGTACTTGGAAAAGAATGCAATTATTAGGGATAATAATGGCTTTGTATTGGGGAAGTCTTGTCTCACAAATTTGATTGAGATTTTTGAGGAAGTGATGAGGATGATTGATAGAGGTTGGGAAGTGGATATTGGACTTCACTGATGCATTTGACAAGGTATCGCATGGCAGGCTGGTCTAGAAGATTAAGTCACATGAGATCCACAATGAGTTGGTAAGTTGGATACAGAATTGGTTTGGACGTAGAAAACAGAGAGTAGCTGTGGAGGAGTGTTTTTTTTTAACTGGAGCTCTGTGATCGGTTAAATTCTGCAAGGAGATGATGCCTTTTGGGAAGTTAAATAACAGGAACTTTAGGAGAAGTGATTATACAGACAGATCTGGGGAGCATGTCCATAGCTCCCTGAAAGTGCCAAAAGAAGTGAATAAGGTGTAAAGGATGCATGTGGCATTCTCAATTTCATTGATTGGGGTATTGAGTATGAAGGTTGGTAAGTCATGTTGCTGTTGTAAAAAACTTTAGTTAGGCCACGTTTGGAATATTTTGTGCAGTTCTAGTCACCACACGATAGGAAGGAATTGAGGGCTTTACAGAGGGTGCAAAAGTGGTTTACCAGGATGTTGTTTGGAATGGAATGTATTAGCTATAAGGAGAGGTTGGACAAACTTGGACTGCTTTCACTAGAGCTTTGGAGGCTGAGTGGCGATTTGAAAAAAAGTACATAAACTTGGGAGAGACATGGATAGGGTGGATAGTCAGAGTCTTTTTTTCCATGGTGGAAATGTCAAATACTAAGGGGCATAGGTTTAAGGTGGGAGGGGAAATGTTTCAAGGAGATGTGTGAGGCAGGTTTTTTATCAGAGGGTTATAGGTGCTTGCAACATGCTGCCAGGGGAGCTGGTAGAAGCAGATACATTAGCAAAGTTTAAGAGGCATTTAGGCAGAAACATGAACAGGCGGGGAATACAGACACATGAACAGGCAGGGATACAGACCATGTACAGGCAGATGGGATTAGTTTACATTGGCTTCATGGTTGTCATAGACATGGCGGGCTGAATGACCTGTTATTGTGCTGCACTAGTCGATATTCTACATTACTTCCTCCTTGAAATTTAATCCTGGTAAGCCTACCTTACATTGACTCCAAGGTTAATAAATTCTTGTAATTAAAAAGAAGTTTTATTTTTACTTAAACAGACCCATATATCTTGTTTTAACATGCTTTTGGAATGGGTCGGAGTCAGTATTTTAATACCATTTTAACTGCAAAGTTAATTATTATGCTAAATTTAGTTTGTAGTTTCCAGAATCCTTCTGCTTTCTATTATGGCTTGTCAAAATATGCCTGAAGAGAAACATCAGAATGAACTGAAGCTTTTCTACTTGTGTGTCAGCTTGTCTCCGTTAACAGCGCTGTCACCTCTGAGTCAGAAAGCATGTGGGAGTAAGTCTCCGTATCTGTATTTGAGATCATAGTCTACATGCTGAAAGAGTACTGAACTGTCAAAGAGTGTTGTCTTTGAGATAAATTTAGGCCCCATCTATCCATTGAAATCGATATGAAAGGACTCCCAGTAATATTTAAAGAATACCAATAAGTTCACCTGGGTACATGGCTGACAAGCTTCTTTCAACCAGCATTATTGAGATAAATAATTTTAATGCAGTTTACAGGACCATCCTGTTCATAATGCTTGTGTAGTAACAATGGCTGGCTATCAATATGATTCCTTGTTTATAACAGGTTATTGGAGTGCTTCTAAGAAGTCTCCTTACCTTAACAATTGTCCAGTTCATGTTTGATAACCCACCACTCCTAATATCAATGTTAATAATCCTGGCGTAACCCAAAAAGATACATAGAAGGTTGGACAATGAGCTGAATTCTTTATTTTTATATGGGAGATAGCCAATACTGGCTATGTCAGCTTTCTTGCTGATGTCTAATTGCCATTGAATTGATGGAGTTGTTAGGCCATTTCAGAGGGGAGTTAAGAGACAACAGTGCTATGAGTTTGGAGTCACATTTACATCAGATGGGGTAAGAATGGCACAAATCCTTCCCCAGAGAACATTACTGAACCACTGCAGGATTTTATTATAATGATTACATGATCACCATTACACTAACATTTCATCTTCAGATATTATTGAATTTGAATGTTACCATCAGACAAAGTCAGATTCAAAAGTCATGACCCCAGAAAATTAGTCTTGATCTTTAAATTATTGCTCTAGTGACATAACTATCTTCCAATTACAGAATGATAAAAGGTTCTAATTCTTCTGTACTTCCTGTTCACAAGTTTTCTACTCTTGTCCATCTCTCTGTTTTGTTGAAGAGCTGAAATATTTGACAATTAACTAAAAGAAAGTACTGTGGATTTTGGAAATCTGAAATAAAGCCAGAAAGTAATGGAGAAACTCAGCAGGTCTGGCACTATCGGTGAAGCCAGAAACAGAGTTGACGTTTTGAGTCCAGTGACCCTTCATGAGAGTAGATAATTAAATGTTGTGATTGACTTTGTTTTCAATAGCCACACTCTATTTTCTGACAACATTGGACAGATGTTTTCTAATATTTGTTCTCAGGGAGTGGGGAATGTTTGAATTATTCTATAAGAAAGGTCACCTTAAGTCACCATTGAGTGACTTATTGGGCCACTTCAAAGGCCATTGAAATGCAACAACAAAACAAATAATTGTATTTTAGATTGGGCAGGGGGGGGAGGTTCCCTTCTATGAAGGGAGAATTAGCATTCTACAGCAACTCTCCTGGACATTTTTCTGTTGTACAAGCCTATCCATTACTCGATCATTGATTACCATGTTGAGATTTGAACACTCAAACTCTATATTACTAGTATACTATCATAAACCATAAACATAGTACTGAAAATTATCAACATCAGATCGCATGCATGGTTAACCCACATATGCATTTTATTAATTCTTGCCAAATTTACCTCCTAGTACAAAAGGATAGTTTCTCAGCAAAGAATTGATGTAATTCCAACAAAAGGGCAAGGAAACATGAACAAACACACCTTAGAAACAGACGGCTGCAAAAAAAAACACAAAACCTTCAGAGGCTGACAAAACTGACATGGCAAAACATTCGAGAGGTGCCCTGTACTGTGAAGCCACAATCAAGCCTTATATGTCTCCCTCTTGAAAACATTCAACCGCTTTCTGTGATAGAGAATTTGACACACTCACCACTCACCAACAAACAAACATAGGAGCAGAAGTAAACCATTGGGACCTTCGAGCTTGCCCTGCCACTCAATACAATCATGGCTGATCGGTTTGTGTTATGAATATTCTGCATTCTGAAAGAGACCTTGGGGTGCAAGCTCATAGTTCCTTGAAAGTGGAGTTGCAGATAGATACAGTCGGGAAGAAGACATTTGGTACACTTGTCTTTATTTGGTCAGTGCATTGATTACACTAGTTAAGTGTCATGTTGCAACTGTACAGGACATTGGTTAGCCCACGTTTGGAATACTACTTCTGGTCTCCCAGCTGTCGGAAAGATGTTGTGAAACTTGAAGGTGTTCAGAAAAGACTTATAAGCATATTTCCGGGATTGGAGGATTTAAGCTTTTGGGAGAGGCTCGGGCTATTTTCTCTTGAGCATCAGAGGCTGAGGGATGATGGATAGGGTGAATAGCCAAGGTCTTTTCCCAAGTTAGGGGAGTCCAACCTAGAGGGCATAGCTTTAAGGTGAGAGGGGAAAGATGTAAAAGGGACCTAAGGGGCAACTTTCTCATGCAGATGGTGGAACATGTATGTAATGACCTGCCAGAGGAAGTGGCTGAGTCTAGTACAATTACAACATTTAAAAGACATCTGGACGACTAAATGAAAAGGAAGAGCTGAGAGTGGTATGGGCTAGGTGATGGTAATTGGGAATAGATTAATTTAAGATATCTGGTTGGCATAGACGAGTTGGACTGATGGTCTGTTTCCATGCTGTGCAACTCTATGACTCTATAATCCTTGAATCTTTTGCCTGACAGTAACATATCAACCCTTGCCTTAATAATATTCACTGACTCTGCCTCTACAACTTTCTGAGGCAGTGTTCCAAAGTCACACAATTCTCAGAGAGAGGGGAAAAAAAGACTCTTAATCACTGTCTTAAAATGGTAGCCCCCCAAAGGTAAAACTACGCTTCCTAGTTCTCACTCACCCACAAGATAAAACACCTTTTCCACATCCACCTTATCAAGACCATTCAGGATCTTATACCCTTGAACCTAGTGACCCCTCAGTCTTCTAAAAATGCCAGGCTAACAGGTCTTGCTTGTCCAACCACACTGGATGCTGATGCTCAATATCTATTTCCTTGAATAAGTACATTTCACTTGGATACGGAGGTACTTTCCTCTCCCTCTGCCATCATCTAAATTGAAAATATTTTTAAAACTTTCAAAAATAAGGTCTGATGCTGTTCAAATGAAATGCCCGCATGAGCAGATCAGACTGCGGATTGAAGGGAGTTTGCAGATTGCTGTGTGCAACAATTTAGCATGAGACGTGGATAAACAGCAAAAAGTAAATTGCTTTCAAACAGCAACAGAAGTTAAGATATATAGTGAAATAATAGCTCAGAGAGTCTCAGAATTTCATGATGCAGTCAACTACTTTAATTGCTAGAGGAACATTAATCTAAGCTGAAAACATCAAAGTGCATTGGAGACTGATATTGCAAAGTAGTAGAAAATTGCTAGGGAAATGCTACACTGAGTGAATACTTAACAAGGTAGTTTTAATTGAAACAATGGAAATATATGAGAAAGGGAGCATCTTGTAAACTCCGACTGAATAGTGCCTGGTCAATCCCAGGGCAAGAGCTTTGTTGCAACAAATCCAACCATTTCACCTACAGAGCAATTGTTTCCTATTCCCTTTCATGTATTTATCAAATTTCTTTTTGAAATCTTCTTTGACCATGCTTTCAAGCAGCGCATTCCAGATCATAACAACCAGCTGAGCAAAAGAAAAAAGTTCTTCTGCTTGCCTCTCTAGTTCCTTTGCCAATTATTTTAGCTCTTTGTTCTTTAGCTACTGACCCATCTGCTAGTGGAAGCAGTTTCAGCTCTGACATGGGTGATTAAAAATGGACACATGGCAAACTATTTTCTCACCCATTTCATGTAAGGAAACATTTCTATATATCCTATTCCTGCCTTTTTACTTGACAGCATGGTAAACTCAAAGAAAGCTGCTCACAAGGTTATAGAAGGAATTGCTCTTTCCCAACATCAGATTGAATCAGGTCCCAAGTCAAGGGGATTTCCTGTAACAAGTAAGTCACCAATCAAGGGAGCAACCGATCAAATTGAAGTTATTCTGACAGGCATCTATGAAGGTGGCTCTGTTTGATATATTTTCAAATAAATTTTGGAGAACAGCTTTCAGAAGTTGATTGGGGGTGAATGTTCGCAGGCAAAGGGATGACTGGAACTGGGAAGTCTTCAAAAGTGAGATAATGAGAGTCCAGAGACAGTGTGTCTCTGTTAGGGTGAAAGGCAAGGCTGGTAGATGTAGGGAATGCCTGGATGACTAGAGAAATTGAGTTTTTGGTCAAGAAAAAGAAGGAAGCATATGTCCAGTATAGACAAGAGAGATCGAATGAATCCTTAGAAGAGTGTAAGGGCTGCAGGTGTATACTTAAGAGGGAAATCAGGAGAGCAAAAAAGGTGACATGACATACCTTTGGCAAATAGGGTTAAGGAGAATCCAAAAGGATTCTGTAAATACATTAAGGACAAAACGGTAATGAGGGAGAGAATAGGGTCCCTCAAAGATCAACAAGGCAGCCTATATGTGGAACCGAAGGAGATGGGGTAGATAATAATTGAGGGTTTTGCAACAGTGTTACTGTGGAGAAGGACATGGAAGATGTAGAATGTGGGTAAACAGACATCTTGAAAAATGTGCATATTACAGAGGAAGAGGTGCTGGATGTCTTAAAGCACATAAAAGTGGACAAATCCCCAGGACTTGTTTAGGTATACCCTAGAACTCTGTAGGAAGCGAGGGAAGTGATTGCTGAGCCCCTTGATGAGATGTTTCTATCATCAATAGCCACAGGTGAGGTGCTAGAAGACTGGAGGTTGACTAATGTGGTGCCACTGTTTAAGAAGGGTTGTAAGGTCAAGCCAGGGAACCATAGACCAGTGAGCCTGACGTCGATAGTGGGCAAGTTGTTGGAGGGAATCCTGAGGGACAGGATGTACATGTATTTGGAAAGGCAATGACTGATTAGGGACAGTCAATATGGCTTTGTGCATGGGAAATCATGTCTCACAAACTTGATTGAGTTTTTTGAGGAAGTAACAAAGAGGATTGCTGAGGGCAGCGCAGTAGATGTGATCTATATGGACTTCAGTAAGGCGTTCGACAAGGTTCCCCATGGGAGACTGATTAGCAAGGTTAGATCTCATGGAATACAGGGAGAACTAGCCATTTGGACACAGAACTGACTCAAAGGTAGAAGACAGAGGGTGGTAGCGGAGGGTTGCTTTTCAGACTGGAGGCCTGTGACCAGTGTTGTACCACAGGGATTGGTGCTGGGTCTGCTGCTTTTCACCCTGGGGAGTGTTGCTGAGCAAAGAGACCTTGGAGCGCAGGTTTATAGTCCCCTGAAAGTAGAGTTGCAGGGAAATAGGATAGTGAATAAGGCATTTGGTATGTTTTCCATTATTAGTCAGAGCACTGAGTTTAGGAATTGAGAGGTCATATTGCACCTGTACAGGACATTGGTTAGGTCACTTTTGGAATATTGTGTGCAATTCTGGTCTCCCTCCTATAAGAAGGATGTTGTGAACCTTGAAAGGGTTCAGAAAGATTTACAAGGATGTTGCCTGGGTTGGAGGGTTTGAGCTGTAGAGAGAGGCTGAATAGCTTGGGACTGTATTCCCTGGAGTGTTGGAGGCTGAGGGATGATTTTATAGAGGTTTATAAGGTCATGAAGGGCATGGATAGGATAAATAGACAAGATATTTTTGTGAGATGGGGGAATTGAGAACTAGTGGGCATAGGGTAAGAGGTGGAAGATTTACAAGGGACCTAAAGGGCAACTTTTTTCATGCAGAGGACGGTGCTTGTATGGAATAAGCTGATAGAGGAAGTGGTTGAGACACCTGGATGAGTATATGAGTAGGAAGAGTTCAGAGGGATAGGGGCTAAGTGTTGACAAATGGGACTCGATTAATTTAGGATATCTGGTCGGCATGGATGGGTTGGACTGAAGGGTTTGTTTCTGTGCTGCACATCTCTTACGAGTCTATAAGTGATTGAGCAAAATAGAAACTGCAGATGCTGCAAATCAGAAACATAAACAGAAGTTGCTGGAAAAGATCAGCAGGTCTGGCAGCATCTATGAAGAGAAATCAGATTAATGGAAGGGTCACCGCTTCCAAAATGTTAACTTTGATTTCTCTTCACAGATGCTGCCAGAAATGATTGAGGCTTTGAATTAGGGTTAAAATATCATAAACAGCTTTCCAAAAAAACCACATTTTAAATAAGTGATCTTTTTATAGCAATACAAATATTGAACATTATAAAATGAGCTTCATAGAGCCAGTGGGGCTGTTACCTGTCATTATGAACCTAAAAATCTAATTGCACCATATTCAATAATGTATCACTTTTTCCATTGTACCGTAAGCCAAATCAAGTTTTGGTCAGTTCAGTGATTTTTAATTGTTTGGCATCTTGGAGTGTGTGGTGTAGGATTACTTCAACAGCAAACTGTAAGGGGAAGTATAGAATCATTGATAGTAATTTCAAGATTTCAACATTTAATTGTATAGCAATTGTTGTCATTTTTAGAGAACTACCGATAGTTCTGGGATAACACGCATTTTGCCTTGTCAATTTGGCTATAATGTCGATGAAGAAAAAGGGAACGGTATTTTCGGGAACGCTTATCTCCATTCGCAATAGCGTGATCCCAGCGGTGATTGGGGTTGCGAGCTTAGTTCTGCACATGTGCCAATATCCGCGCCGACGTCTCCATGTCATTTTGCACATGTACCGATGTCAGTGCCAGACTTTGTACCATCCTGTGCATGTGCCGAGATCAGCCCCGAAGTTTGCATATCATTCTGCACATGCGCGATGTCAGCTGCCAACAGAGCAGCTTTCTGTGAGAGATACAGTACAGAGACCAGCTTTCTTACAGTTTTTAAATTTAATGTGTTAAATTTACTTTTGTTTCATTAATAAATATAATTTCAACCTTCATTCCGGCTGTGCTATATTTTGCTTTCAACCTCTGGGTGATTTTTGAGCGAGTGTGAGTAATTTTTTTTGCTGTCTACCCCTAACCCCACTTTTCCCTTAGGCCCCATTATTTCTATTAAGTGATTCTCTATTAAGCGAGGTTTAGTTGGAATGCAACTAAGGTGTCATGCAAAACTGGACCGATCTTAAATTTCCTTCTTTTTTTTTGAAATTAACCTATTTTTTTAATCAACCTGTTCCGCGATGTTATTACACACGTCGAGAGTGTGTGGGACTTGAACCCAGGTCTCGCTGGTGCAGATGCAGGGACATTGCCACTGGGCCACAAAGGAAAAACCCACTTGCCTTCTTATAGAATTAAGTTTTGTCATGATTGGAAGGAAGGCCAGGTGGGTGTCATTGACTATGAGTTGGAGTTGTTAACCTTGGCCATTTGGGGAACCCTGGCTGACAGATACAAGCAGGAGACACAGAGAGTCTTCTCACTCTGGGGATTGGCTCTGAACTGGCTGACCATGCATAATTAAAGAGTGACTTGGTAATGGGACACTTGCCTCCTTGGAGTTATTGCAGTCACATGTCACTGTACGTATTACGCATTTTCTCTCACTCTGTGGAATAGCAGCCTTTTTCATTCCTGAAACTTAACAAATACCCTCCACCATCCTTCTGGGCAGCAACATTATTGGAGGCTCTGTCTTTCAGTTCTGATTGAGTGAATAGAGAAATTTCCATGGCGTTGTTTGAAGAAGAGGCAGTGTTGTGGCTGCTGATTTCTCTCTAACCAATGCCACCATAAGGGAAAAAAGTATTTGTGCACCTTTAAGCTGTATCAGGGTCTTATTGGGTACAAATTGATGCCATATTTTTGTAAATTTCAGAAATCAAATGTTTCAGTGTTAGTGAAGAGCTTTACTGTGGGGTAAAGGTATATGACATGCTTCTTTCTTCTACACTATCCTTGTGCTATAACAGGGACTAATTAGAATGCTCTACAGGGCAGCCTGGTTTTAATGGGTCACATGCATTCTTCTATTCACCATAACTGGCCGGATGGCATGATGGCTCAGTGTTTAGCACTGCTGCCTCACAGCTCCAGGGATCTGGGTTCAATTCCACCATCAGGTGACTGTCTATGAAGAGTTTCATGTTCTCCCTGTGTTTGTGTGGGTTTCCTCCAGTTTCCTCCACAGTCCAAATATGCACAAGAGTAGGTGGATTGGCCATGCTAAATTGCCCATGGTGACTATGAATGTGCAGGCTTAGATGGGTTAGCCATGAGAAATGCAGGGTTGTAGGGTGTTTGGGTAGGATGCTCTTCGGAGGGTTGGGGTGGACTTGATGTGGCTGAATGGCCTGCTTCCACACTATAAGGATTCTATGATGACTTAACATTCTGACATGACAGAGGTTTAATATAAATCCCACAATTTAATTCATTGCGTTTTCAGATTCTGTAATGGACAGAATCAACATTTGTTGCCCATTCTCAAATTGCCCTTGAACTGAGTGGCAAATGATAGATCATTTAAGAAGACAGTCAAGAGGCAATCAATTTGTTGTGGGTGTGGAGTCATGAGTAGGCCAGACCAGGTAAGGAAGGCAGATTTCCTTCATTAAAGGTCATGACTGATCTTAATAAGCTTTTCTGACCATCAATGATAGTTGTTATGGCTAAAAGTACTGCGAACAGCTTTTAATTCCAGGTTTTAACATTAAATTTCAATGCAATCTGTTGATTTGTCGCCAGATCCACGCCTGGGCTTCTGGATTACAAGGAGAAAGTGAGGTGGTGGAGATACTGGAGATCAGAGTCGAAGGTGTGGTGCTGGAGTAGCACAGCAGGTCAGGCAGCATCCGAGGAGCAGGAGAATCGACATTTCGGGCATAAGCCCTTCATCAGGAAAGATGACTCAAGTGAGGCTTAGCACTATGCCATTTGCCGCATGGGGCAGTGTAAGCAATTCTAACAGCATGAATAAATAGACATGGAAACATGGGCACAGCGGTGGGTAATTCAGCCCACAAACCTGCCCTGCTGTTTAATTCAATCATTATTGATCGAGTATGTCAATGCTTTTGACTCACGCCATTCCCATATCCTGTATACTACTGGTAGTCAGAAATTTAACAACTTCTACCTTAAACATACACAAAAACTCAGCCTCCACACACCTCTGTTGGACAGAATTCTAAAGGTTCACCCACTGAGTGAAATAATTACTCCTCATTCTGGACTTAAATGGCATTCCCTTAGTGTTACCGAGTCATAGAGTCATAGAGATATACAGCATGGAAACAGACCCCTCAGTCCAACTTCTCCATGCCGACCAGATATCCTAAATTAATCTAGTCCCTTTTGCCAGCACTTGGCCCATATCTCTATAAATCCTCCCCATTCATATACCCATCCTTTTAAATGTTGTAATTTTACCAGCCTCCACCACTTCCTCTGGCAGCTTATTCCATACATGCACCATCCTCTGCATGAAAAATTTGCCCCTTACGTCCCTTTTAAATTTTTCCCCTCTCACCTGAAACTAATGCCTTCTAGTTCTGGACTCCTGCAACCTAGGTAAAAGACCTTGTATATTTACCCTTTCCATGCCCCTCATGATTTTATAAACCTCTACAAAGTCACCCCTCAGCCTTCGACGCTCCAGGGAAAACTGCCCCAGCCTATTCAGCCTCTCCCTATAGCTCCCTGGCAATATTTTTGTAAATGTATTCAAGTTTCACAACATCCTTCCTATTGGAGGGAGACCAGAATTGCACACAATATTCAAAAGATGGCCTAACCAATATCCTGTACAGCCACAACATTAGCTTCCCTACAGTATAGAAACAGGCCCTTTGGCCTAATGAGTCCACACCGACCCTCCAAAGAGTAACCCACCCAGACCCATTCCCCTACTTAATGTACCTAACACTGTGGGCAATTTAACATGGCCAACTCACCTGACCTGCACATCTTTGGATTGTGGGAGGAAACTGTAGCACCCAGAGGAAACTCACGCAGACACAGGGAGAACGTGCAAACTCCACACAGACAGTCACCCAAGGTGGAAATTGAATCCATGTCCCTAGCACTGTGAGGCATCACTACTAACCACTGAGCCACCATGCCACCTAAATATGTCCTCCCAACTCCTATACTCAATGCTCTGACCATTATTGTTAAATCTCCTTCTCCTAGATTCTCCAACCATGGGAAACAACATCTTTGCATCTATCCTGTTTATCCTGTAAGAACTTTGTCAGTTTTGCTGTGATCACCTCTCAGTCATTAAAATTTTAGGAAGTACACACCCAATTTTCCCAATCTCTTTGAAGACTTTCCTGCTGTTCCAGGAACAAATCTGGTAAGCCTTCATTTCAACCTCTTTGGGGTATTAATATCTTGCCTCAGATGTGGAGACCAAAACTGCACAAAATACTTCAGGTGCAGAATAACCAAGCTTATACAATTGAATCAAAAACAGAAATTGTTGGAAAATCTCAGCAGGTCTGGCAGCATCATATGTGGAGAGAAAATTTCAGATCCAGTGACCCTTCTTCAGAACTGATTGTGGCAAGGAAAAGATTGATAAATATGCTGAAGATGGGGTGCGGGAAGTGGGGAGCGAGTAAACGATGGGTGGAGATGGAGTCCAGAGAGACAAAAAAAACAAATTAAAAACCTAAAAAACTGCAGATGCTGGCAATTAGAAAGAAAACAGAAATTGCTGGAAAATTTCAGCAGGTCTGTCAGCATCAATGGAGAGACATCAGAATTAATGTTTCAGGTTCAGTGATCCTTCCTCAACACGAAGGAATGGAGGAAAGTTAGCCTGGCGGAATGAATAGCTCCCCAACAAAACAGGCTTGGTAATCGCTTTGCAGAACATCTGTATTCTGTCTGTGAAAATGACCCTGAGCTTCCTGTAGCCTGTCACTTCAACAGACCACCCTGTTCCTTGGCCAACATCTCTGTTTCAAGCTTGCTGCAATGCTGCAGCATAGTTCAGCAGAAACTGGAAGAACAACATCTCATTTTCTGCTGGACATCCCTCTAGCCTTCAGGACTTCATATCAAGTTCAATAATTACATGGATTGAGCATCTTGACCCATGTCCTTACCTCAACTCCCCACACACCAAGCTACCACAAACAACCCGTTGTCAGCAGCCGCTCATGGTCTCCATTAGCATTTATTGGTTCTCCCAGGCTGACCTTTTCTCTGCCCAATTGTTTTACTGTCATCTCCACCTCTTGTCTATCCTGCCCTTCCCTCCCCACTCTATCTCATATACCAATCTTTTCCCAGAAGGGTCACTGGACCTGAAATGTTAACTCTGCTTTCTCGCCACAGATGCTGCCAGACCTGCTGAGTTTTTCAAATGATTTCTGCTTTTGCTTCTGATTTCCAGCATCTGCAATCCTTTGGGCTTTTTGTTTTACTTATGCAATTGAAGCAAGAATTACCCAGGAAAAATAACCTTGGCTATTTACCCTAACCATGCCCCTCATGATTTTGTAAACTTCAATAAGGTTACCCCTCAGCCTCCAACACTCCAGGGAATATAGCCCTAGCCTATTCACCCTCTCCCTATAGCTCAAAATCTCTAATCCTGGCAGCATCCTTGTAAATCTTTTCTGCACCCTTTCAAGTTTCACATCATCCTTTCTGTAGCAGGGAGACCAGAATTGAACACAGTATTCCAAAAACACACAAACCAGTGCCCTAAGCAAAACAGAGGAGAGAACCCATTGCTGTGTGCCATCACTGCCAAAATGTTAGCCGACCCATGCCAACTCAGGATGAATCAATATAAAAGAACCTGGGGATTTGTGTCAGATCGTGTATCACATAAGCTGACTGAGACTTCCTACTAAGACATGGACAAACAGGGAAACTGCTGTAGAAAACCTGTCATGCCTGTGATTCTGTAACCTTGTACATGCACAAGCAAAGGTACCAATGCAAATGCTTAACGATATACGTTTGAAAGAGAGGACATTTGCAGAATTATATGATATTGCAATGATGGTATGACACCTCTCCTAGCACTTTGGCACCCTACAGCTTTTGAATTCTGCTGCCCAGAAATCTTCATCTACATTTTGGGAAGTAACGGGAAATGTCTCTATACAGAAGATGGAATGAAATAACAACTAAAAAGTGGAATTTAAAATTTCACTATTATAATATATCTGTTTAATTGTTTTTTGGCAGGTGTCAGAATTGGTGTGGAGTGTGGGTGGTGAAAATGCTATTTTCTAACTGCCTCACACCATTCAAAGGTTCTCTCCCAATATTAAGTGGTGTTAATGGAAAGCAGCTTGTTTCATTATTTAAACCATTACCCGTTGCTGCAATTGGAAAAAATTGTGCACATTTTTTAATTTGCGATCTAATGCTCTCAAATCTTCCCCTTCAACCTTTCCATTTCCTGCTTTTGTTTCTCATAAAGATAGAACTGTAACACGGACAGGGCTCTTTTAAATTGTGAAGCTTACATTTTTGTGCTTAATGAATGCTGTTAACGCACACACACAAGCTTTTGAAACACACGTTTCTCATCACCACACGGAGTGGAGTATAGACAGGAGGACATGAAAAGGTAATATGTAGCTATGACTGCATACATCAAAGGTTTGTTTCCAGCAGAGATATAATTTGGGAGAACAATAATGAATAGTATCAGTACGGCATGAAAAGGCATGGAGTCTCTCATCTCTTGTTCTGGTCATGCAGGAAAGCATCCAACAGAGTGTGAAATGTTGAAAAAAAGGTGTAAGAGAAATGCTTTTGGTTAAAAAGAATGACATTCTGGAGCCCATTGGTGCATTAAAAATTGCTTGACATGAATGGACTTAATAGCAATCACCTTCACTGATTGTCATTAAATCTATCCACAGCACATTTTAGATGTAAGGCTACACTGGACAATCAAGGTTTTTATTTCTCAGTAATAACTGAAGTAAAGTTGCCTTTATCTTTTAGAACAACATTGAAATCCAAACCTAAAATGGCTTCCTCTGCACCTTTGGCCCCTCAAAATGCATCGCCATAGCAACACAACTCACCTTGTATCCAGGTAAGCAAGCTGATTGATAATCCTTCAAACTTCCCATTTCATTTTATCTTGAAAGTAAATACAGAGTGATGGTATAAACTTAAAGTATAATCATTTACGAAACCTGACCTTCTGAACGCCATCCTGGGACTTTAGCAAATATCAGTCTATCCACTGTCAGCACAGATGTGTTTGTTATTGACTATTAGTGTTACTACCTTGCCTCTTCTTCCCAGTATTGAAATAACCAGTGAAAATTTTAATCCTTATCAATCAAACCAACCAGACTTGCCATTAGCAGAATCCAGAAGAGGTCACAGGCACCTTCATTCCTCCATCTTACAGTAAAATAAATACAATACCCAAATAAAGTGGGGCAGCATGGTGGTTCAGTGGTTAGCACTGCCTCCTCACAGCGCCAGGGACCTGGGTTCGATTCCACCCTTGTGTGATTGTCCATGTGGAGTTGGCACATTCTTCCTGTGTCTGTGTGGGTTTCCTCCAGATGGTTTTGTTTCCTCCTTCAATCCAGGTTAGTTGGATTGGCCATGCTAAATTGCCCATAGTGACCAGGGATGTGCAGGTTAGGTAGATTAGCTGTGGAGAAAGTGAGGATTGCACAGTCGAGAGTGTGGCACTGGAAAAGCACAGCAGGTCAGGAAGCACCCGAGGAGCAGGAGAATCAATGTTTCGAGCATAAGCCCTTCATCAGGAATGCGGCTTGTTGGCTGTGGGGCAGATGGGGGGTTGGGGGGCTGAGAGATAAATGGGAGGGAGTGGGGCTGGGGCTGGGGCTGGGGTTGGGGTTAGAGCTGGGAGGAAGGTAGCTGGGAATGTAATAGGTAGATGAAGGCATGGGTGGAAGTGAGAGAGGAGGGTGGAGTAGACAGATGGAAAGGAAGATGGACAGGTAGGACCAGTCAAGGGGGCGGTGCCATGTTGGTGGCTTGGGACTGGGATAAGGTGGGAGGAGGCGAAATTAGGAAACTGGTGAAATCTACATTGATCCCATGTGCTTGCAGGGTCCCAAGATGAGGTGCTCTTCCTCCAGACATCAGGTGGTAATGGTTTGGCAATGGAGGAGGCCAATAACCTGCATGTCCTTGGAGGAGTGAGAGGGGAGTTAAAATGTTCAGCCACGGGGCAGTGGGATTTGTTGGTGCGGGTATCCCAGAGATGTTCTCTGAAACAATCCGCAAGTTGGCATCCTGTCTCCCCGGTGTAGAGGGGACCACATAGGATGCAACGGATAGCTATGGGAAATGCAGGGTTACATGGTTAGGCTAGGGGTCTGGGTCTGGATTGGGGGGATCAGTGTAGACTCAATTGGCCGAATGGCCTGTGTCAACACTGTAGGGATTCTAAATGATACCTATCTTATAAAACCTCACACATCCCCAATAATATCACCATTGTTTCATCTGACAGCTGACTGTGCTCAAAGTTCTCAGCTGTTCCATCAATGGGAACAGTTTCTCTCTCTTTACTGTGCGCAGCCTCCTCATCATTTTGAGTACCTTGATCAAATCTCTCAATTTTCTCTTCTCTGAAGAGAACAAGTCAACTTCTCCAAGCTATGCACACGATTGGGGTCAGTTACCTCAGGATGTAGGTTTGGTCGCTGATCTGGAAGGTTCATTTTCAGAAATTTTGTCACCATACTAGGTCCAAGTCAATGTGTTTGTTGTTAGAGTTCCGGTTGGAATGCCATGCCAACTAATGTCATTTACAAAATACTGTGCAAGGACTGTAACAAACACTACATTGGACAAGCAGGCAGAAAACCAGCCACCAGGATACATGAACATCAACCAGCCTCAAAACGACATGAACCTTTCTCACTAGTATCCTTACATACAGATAAGGAAGGACACCACTTCGATTGGCATCGACGTTTCGGGCAAAAGCCCTTCGTCAGGAATAAAGGCAGTGAGCCTGAAGCGTGGAGAGATAAGCTAGAGGAGGGTGGGGGTGGGGAGAAAGTAGCATAGAGTACAATGGGTGAGTGGGGGAGGGGATAAAGGTGATAGGTCAGGGAGGAGAGGGTGGAGTGGATAGGTGGAAAAGGAGATAGGCAGGTAGGACAAGTCCGGACAAGTCATGGGGACAGTGC
>NC_057716.1:97955163-97959048 GCF_004010195.1 Chiloscyllium plagiosum
GGACTTGTCCTACCTGCCTATCTCCTTTTCCACCTATCCACTCCACCCTCTCCTCCCTGACCTATCACCTTCATCCCCTCCCCGACTCACCCATTGTACTCTATGCTACTTTCTCCCCACCCCCACCCTCCTCTAGCTTATCTCTCCATGCTTCAGGCTCACTGCCTTTATTCCTGATGAAGGGCTTTTGCCCGAAACGTCGATTTCGAAGCTCCTTGGATGCTGCCTGAACTGCTGTACTCTTCCAGCACTACTAATCCAGAATCTGGAGTCATTGTTTTTACCACTTCGATTGGGACAACACATCCATCCTAGGACAAGCCAAACAGAGACACACACGACAATTCCTAGAAGCATGGCATTCCAACTAGAACTCTATCAACAAACACATTGACTTGGACCCCATTTACCACCCCATGAGAAAAAGAGTAGGAAAAGATATCATCACAGGAAATTACATCACTAACCCAAAGAAGCCCAAACATATAAATAGAAAACAGGAATCATCAGCAGTGCTTCGTGCAGGGGCTCACTGAAGATATTATTTAGCATGGTGGCGAAATGTCTGAAAATGAACCTTCCAGCTCAGTGAGCAAACCTACATCCAGAACCTCAACCTGAGCTACAAATCTTCTCAAAACTCACTATCAGTTACCTCAGTTAGCTAGACTATTGGTTTGCATGCAAAGTGACACTAACAGCAATTCCTGCATTGACTGAGGTTACCATGAACATCTCTCCTTCTCAACCTCACTGAGATATGGTGACCCTCAGGTTAAACCACCACCAGTCATCTCTCTCTAATGAGAGAGAGCAGCTCTATGGGCTGGTAGATGGTGGCTTGATGTTTTAATCACAAAATTTCTCAACCAAGGTGGACGTTGATACTTGGGTACAATCGATTGATCCAGGTAAGATTTTGCTTTGGGAGAATGTAGACTCTGAGAGTCTCAAACATATGGAGAAAGTGATGGAGAAATCTGGTAGGCCTGGCAACATGTGTGGAGGGAGAATCAGAGTTAAACACATCAAAAGCAGAGATACACACATTTTAAACAAGCAAGCAAGTAGGAAAAGAGAGGAGGAGCAAGAGAACAAATGGATATCTGTGATAGGATGAAACACAGGGAATGTTAAATGGCAAAAACAGTGATGATACGTGGCATAAAGAGGGACATACTGGAAAATAGGGAATTAACTGAACAAAAACTGAAAGAGCTGCAGATGCTGTAAATCAGAGACAAAAAACACAAATTGCTGCAAAAACTCAACTGGTCTGGCAGCATCTGTGGAGAGAAATCAGAGCTAAAGTTTCAGGTCGAGTGAACCTTCCTCAGAACTAAGTTCACAGTTCCTAATTCTGAGGAGGACTAACTTGACCCAAACGTTAACTCTGATTTCTCTCCACAGATGCTGTCAGACCAGCTGAGCTTTTCCAGCAACATCTGTTTTTGCCTGTAGAGGATTAACTGAGCAGTGCTTGGTTCAAGTGTTGAAAAGTGTGGTGCTAGAAAAGCACAGCAGGTCCTGCAGCATCCGAGGAGCAGCAGAGTTGACATATCGGACATAAGCCCTTCATCTGGAATGACGAAGCACGTATGTCCTAACTGTCAATTCTCCTGCTCTTCGGATGCTGCCTGACCTGCTGTACTTTTCCAGCGCCACACTTTCAACTCTGATCTCCACCATTTGATATCCTCACTTTCTCCCAGTGCTTGGTATAACTTTTGTGCAATGTTGGACCCGCTTTGAGAAGCATGGCTTTCCCTTAAAAATGTGCAGATCCTCATTTGCATATCACCAAGAAGCATCTATGGAAAGAGAAACAAAATAAATCAAGTAGATAGCGTTTTATTCAAGCTAATTTCTTCTCGAGGGTAATTTAGAATAAACAATAAGCACTGGCTTACCAGTGAGTCAATGAATCATGTACAACTGAAAAAAGATCTGGCACTGTCACCAATTTTGTGTGTGTGGGTACGTAGATGCACTTGGATGGGTGGAGGATAATGGCCTCTCTTCCAATGTTTTTTAAGCCAGCAGAAATTAGTAAAGAAACATGACCATACTTTGTGATCGCAATTCCGCAATCTTTTGTGTGGGTATTTCTCACTGTCAGGTGATGTAACAATGTTTTCGATTGTACAAATGGATTTAACGGCTCGATGACTCACCAATGCCTCCCTCTGCGCTGAAAACATTGTGAAAATTCACCTCTTCCATCAAACTTATTGACATCTTATCTAACACCACCTTTAGATCAACATCTATTTTTGATCACACAAATGAAATGATTAAATACATTTTTCTACATTAGAGATAATAAATAAGTGCGTGCAGTTACACATCAGAGCAATTGTGAATGGCAGAATAGTGAATGACAAGATTGCCTTCATCACAATTTTATACGAGACATGTTTGGGGATTTTGAAACCAAAACCATAAGGAACACAAGAATATAATAAAAGTTGCTCTATATCAAAGTCACATCTACTCTTCAGAAATAGTCTATTACAGGATGCACATTAACAATATGTATCAAAGGCACATTAATCCCTTGTGAAATGTGCAAAATGGAGCAAATTTATTAAGGGAACCATCTCTGTGTTTATTAATGACAGGAATATGCATATACTGTGGAAAGTCATTTTCAGGCGTATCTATGAATGGTGGAATGATCAACCTTTCAATCTTCAAAAGCTCAGAATAGATTTTGCACATGCTGATAAGGAAGGATGGTTTTAAACACAATCTTGTAGAAATGCTCATTGACTGTACCACTGTAGTTAATAAAAATACCATCAAGGTATTCTAACAATACTTTTGCTTACCTTGTTTTTAATTATACTCTATTTGTGACCTCTTGATTTCGCTTTTAATTCCTCTCATTCAAATTTAATCACTCTTCCTTTCTTTGCCATTATCTTTCTTGTTTGGCCACACTCTGATGTCCCTACTCTTGCTATTTTACTTTTCAAGCAAAAGAACACAGCAGAAAATGTGGTTCAGTCGTGGCTAACAAAACAAATTAAGAATAGTATTGTAAAATTGACAAAGAAAGTAGCAAGTCCGAGGACTGGGCGCAATTTCGAAATCAGCAAAGGAGTAACAAAGAGTAGATTAAGGGAAAAGTCGAGTACGACAAAGGCACATCAAAATAAATTGCAAGAGCTAGTATAAATATGGAAGAAGAAAAAGATGACTGAAGCCAAATTAAAGCCCCTTACAGTCAGAAATAGAGAAAGTGATCATAGAGAACCAGGAAATGGTGGAACAATTAACCAACTGCTTTACTTCTGTCTGTGCAAAAGAAGACACAAATCATTTCCCGAAATGCTTGGGAATGGAGGGACTGGGAAGGAGGATTGAAGGAGGTTAGAATTAATGAAAAAAATAGTGCTAAAGAAATTAATGGACTGAAAACTCATAAGTATCCAGTGCCTGATAATTTATGTGCCAGGATGCTAAAGGAGGTGACCATGAAAATAATGGATCTGTTGGTTGTCAGCTTTTGGAGCAGTCTTAGCAGGAAAAAGAAAGTTTGCACCCTGATGGTCATTGACTCCAATTTTGCTAGGGCTCCTTGATGCCACTCTCAACCAAATGCAGCAGGGGTTACTCTGAGACCTCACCTCTGGAGTTCAGCTCTTCTGTCCATGATGAGACCGAGGCTGTAATGAGGCCAGGAGATGAGTGGCTCTGGCAGAACCCAAATGGAATAGCAGTGATCAGGTTCTGTCTTTGTAAATGCCACTTGCTAGCACTGTTGGCAACCTCTTTGTGATTTTGCTGATGATTTTGGATAGACTCATGGGGCAAAAACTGGTGAATAACTGGTTGGATTTCGTCCTGCTTTTCATGTCCAGAATGTTCCTGGGCAGGTTT
>NC_057716.1:97959548-97961823 GCF_004010195.1 Chiloscyllium plagiosum
TGTGCCAGTCAAAAGAAAACGCCCAATTATTCTGATCCCATTTGCCAGATTTTGTCCCATAGCCTTGTCTGCTTTGGCATCACAAGTGCACATTCGAATACTAAGACTCATAGAGTCATACAGCATGGAAACAGACCGTTCATCCAATCTAGTCCACACTCACTACATTCCCAAATTAAAGTAATCTCACTTGCCTGCGTTTGGCCCACATCCCTCCAAACCTTTTTTATTCCTGAACTATCTAAATGTTTTTTAAACATTGTAACTGTACCCGCACCCACCACTTGCTCTGCAAGTTCATTCCACACACTAACCACTCTCTGAGTAAAAAGGTTGATCCTCATGCCCTTTTTAAATCTTTTACCTCTCACCTTAAAAATATGCCCCTGAGTTTTGAACTCCTCCACTTCAGGGAAAAGACATTTGCTTTTCATCTTATCTGTGTCCCTCACAATTTTATACACCTTTATAAGGACACCCCGCAGTCTCCGAAGACTCAGTGAAAAAGTCTCAGCCTATTTTTATCACTCAAACTCTCCATTCCTGGGAACATCCTGGTAAACATTTTCTGAGCCCTCTTCAGCATAATAATATTCTCCCAATAGAAGGGTGACTAGAACTGCGTACATTACTGCAGAAGAGGCCTCTCCCGATGTTCTGTACAACCTCAGCATGATGTCCCAACTCTGAGCAATGAAGGCCAGCATGCTAAATGCCTGTTTAGCCACTCTATCTACCCGTAATGCAAATTTCAAAAGCTCATGTCCCTGAACCCTCAGGTCTCTTTGTTCTAAAGCACAACCCAGGACCCTACCATTAATTGTGTAAGTCCTGCCCTTGTTTGTTTCACCAAAATGCAATACCTCGCATTTCTTCAATGTTATGAGGGTTTCTGCCTTTACTGTCCTTACAGGCTAAGTCCCAAATTCCCACCACATTCTGGGTGAAAAAGCTTTTCCTCACATCTCCTCGAAACTTCCTGCCCCTTACCTTAATTCAATGCTATTGATCATTGATGTCTCCATCAAGGGCAAATTTCTCCCTGCCTATCCTATCTCCTGTCTCCTGTGCTCTAAGGAAAAACAACACAGTTTGTTCAATGTCACTTCATAAATGAAACTGTCCAGCCCAGGTAACATCTTGGGACATGGGAGTGTGCTGCCATTCTACTCTGGTCTAGAGAACAGCTTCAATTTCAGTAAAGCACTCTCATCTGTCACAGCTTTATTGGTCAGAGTATTGAGTATAGGAGTTGGGAGGTCATGTTGCGGCTGTACATTTATTTGTTAGGCCACTTTGGAATATTGTGTGCAATTCTGGTCTCCTTCCTATCGGAAAGATCTTGTGAAACCTGAAAGGGTTCAGAAACGTTTTACAAGGATGTTGTCAGGGTTGGAGGATTTGAGCTATAGGGAGAGGTTGACTAGGCTGGGGCTGTTTTCCCTGGAGCGTCAGAGGCTGAGGGGTGACCTTATGGAGGTTTATAAAGTCATGAGAGGCGTGGATAGGATAAGTAGACAAAGTCTTTTCCCTGGGGTCGGGGAATCCAGAACTAGAGGGCATAGATTTAGGGTGAGAGGGGAAAGATATAAAAGAGACCTAAGGGGCAATGTTTTCACGCAGAGGGTGGTACGTGTATGGAATGAGCTGCCAGAGAAAGTGGTGGAGGCTGGTACAATTGCAACATTTAAGAGGCATCTGATGGGTTTATGAATAGGAAGGGTTTGGATGGATAATGGTCGTTTGCTGGCAGGTGGGACTAGATTGGGTTGGGATATCGGGTCAGCATGGACAGGTTGGACCGAAGGGTCTGTTTCTGTGCTGTACATCTCTATGACTCTGTGACTCTATGACTATATTCAGTTTACTCCCTTCGAGTTACTATTCGAGTATGAAGTGAGAGGCCCTATGAAATTAATTAAAGAAAATTGACAGGACCAAAGTCGGAGATCTCACACTTACATTATGTGTCGGAGGTGAGGGAGAGACTAAATCAAGTGGGTGAGTTAGTTAAACAGTACCTAAAGAGGGCACAGTGCAGAATGAAGCAGGTGGTAGATAAAAGCTCTGAGACTCAGACGTTTTCCCGAGGGGATGACGTGTTAGTACCGTTACCAGTGATAGGAGATCCCTTCAAAGCCAGGTTTAGTGGTCCCTATCAAATTGAGAAAAAGTTGAGTCAGCTGAACTATCTAGAAAAGATGCCAGATAGAAAAAAAAGGTAAACGATATGCCATGTGAACATGTTGAAACTCTATTATACAACAGAGAAAGA
>NC_057716.1:97962996-97966667 GCF_004010195.1 Chiloscyllium plagiosum
AGATGCGTTGGAGGGCATCTTTAATCACGTGGGAAGGGAAATTGCGGTCTCTAAAGAAGGAGGCCATCTGGTGTGTTCTGTGATGGAACTGGTCCTCCTGGGAGCAGATACGGCGGAGGCAGAGGAATTGGGAATACGGGATGGCATTTTTGCAAGATGTAGGGTGGGAAGAGGTGTAATCCAGAGAGTTGTGGGAGTCGGTGGGTTTGTAAAAAATGTCAGTGTCAAGTCGGTCATCATTGATGGAGTTGGAGAGGTCCAGGAAGGGGAGGGAGGTGTCAGAGATGGTCCAGGTAAATTTAAGGTCAGGGTGGAATGTGTTGGTGAAGTTGATGAATTCCTCAAACTCCTCATGGGAGCAGGAGGTGGCGCCAATGCAGTCATCAATGTAGCAGAGGAAGAGGTGGGGAGTGGTGCCGGTGTAATTACGGAAGGTCAACTGTTCTACGTAGCCAACAAAGAGACAGGCATAGCTGGGGCCCATACGTGTGCCCATGGCTACCCCTTTGGTCTGGAGGAAGTGGGAGGATTCGATGGAGAAATTGTTAAGGGTGAGGACCAGTTCGGCCAAACGAATGACAGTATTGGTGGAAGGGTACTGTTGGGGACGACGGGAGAGGAAAGAACGTAGGGCTTAGAGGCCCTGGTCATGGCGTATGGAGGTGTAGAGGGATTGGATATCCATGGTGAATTTTGGGGGCCGGGGAAACAGAAGTCTTGAAGGAGGTGGAGGGTGTGAGTGGTGTCTCGAACGTATGTGGGGAGTTCCTGGACTAGGGGGATAGGACAGTGTCGAGGTAGGTAGTGATGAGTTCAGTGGGGCAGGAGCATGCTGAGACAATGGGTCAGCCAGGGTGGTCAGGCTTGTGGATCTTGGGAAGGTCTGGAATAAGGTCAAACACGAGAGGGATTCATTGGTGCTGCAAGGCCAAAGGAAGTAGCTGTTGGGCAAGTCAAGAAACAAGTAGGACTAGTCTGGGTTAAACACGGGATAGATGCTCCCAGTGACAAGGGAGTCCACAACTATGGGTCACAGGCCAAAGAATATGAGTTAGGCCATTTAGGACTGAGATGAGGAGGAATGTCTTCACCCAGAGAGTGGTGAGCCTGTGGAAAACTCTGCCACACAAAACAGTTGAGGCCGAAATGTTGAATGTTTTCAAGAAGGAGATAGACACAGTGCTGAGAGCTAAAGGGATCAAAGGGCATGGGGAGAAAGCAGGAATACGGGATTGAGTTGGATGATTAGCTATGATCATAGTGAATGGCAGAGCAAGCTTGAGAGGCTGAATGGGTTCACTGCTGTTCCTATTTCCTGGGGTTTAATGCAAAAGTTATGCCTGAGAAGATGTGAAAGGCAGAATGAGGAACAGCTACCAGCCAAAAGTTAAAACATGAGGAAATTAATCCAGTCCCATTTGCCAGCAATTGGCTCATATCCCTCTAAACCCTTCCTATTCATATACCCATTCGGGTGACTTTTAAATGTTGCAATTGTACCAGCTTCCACCATTTCCTCTGGGAGCTCATTCCACTCAGGAACCATCCTCTGCCTGAAAAGGTTGCCCCTTAGGTCCCTTTTAAATCTTTCCCCTCTCACCCTCAACCTATGCCCTCCAGTTCTGGACTCCCACAGCCCAGGGATAAGACTTTGTCTATTTACCCTATCCATACCCCTCATGATTTTATAAACCTCTATAAGGTTACCCCTCAGCCTCCAATGCTCCAGGGAAAACAGTCCCAACTTCTTCAGCCTCTCCCTATAGCCTAAACCCTCCAACCTTGGCAACATTCCTGTAAATCTTTTCTGAACCATTTGAAGTTTCTCAACGTCCTTCTTCTAAGATTCTCCCACAAGAAGAAACATCCTTTTCTGCGTCAACCCAAAACACACCCTCTCAGGATCTTAAGTGTTTCAATTAAGTATTCTCTGACTCTTCCATTTTGTCTCGACGTCCCTCACCAGAATGTTTGAAGGCAAAAAGGAGGTAAGTGGATTGCACAAAGCCGAACCCAGTCTCCAGCATCATTCCAGTATGTCTCTGCTGCAGCCCAACAACTCAGGAAATGACCCGCTCAGCAGTGAGAGACTCCAAACTCAAACCAGCTCACAGATACTTACTGTATTTAAGACAGAGGAAGATAAGTTCTTGATTAGGAAGGGAATCAAGGGTTACAGAGAGAAAGCAGGAAAATGGAGTTGAGAAACGTATCAAATGGCAAAGCAGCCTCAATGGGCCGAATGGCTGAATTCCCCTTCTATATCTTATAATCTCAAATCAGTCGAGGTGATAGCCACTTGATCTCTTGAAACTGTTATAAAGTTCCACTCTCCTCACAATTAATGATGACTGCTTATTTTCAAAGAGAACCTTTTTATCTAAATGCTGCTGGAATGTTGCGGCACTGAAGTGGCATTTTGACAGAGTCTAATTACCTATTTCATAGTAAAAATTGATTACACATCTCTATTTGTTCTACTTCAGCTTTGTGTAAAAAAACGGTAAGTGCACTGCACTCTATACAACAGCAGTGGACAAACGGCAGACGAGTTTGATGTGGATTTAAGAGAAGATACATCAACTAGTAAAGTCAAAAACAGCAGTCTCTGTTTAATTTTGATACGACACTTTGAGAAGAGCATGGAGAATATTATATTGTCTGTATGCAACATCATTCTGCTTGTAACATATAACTGATTATTACAGAATAATTCATGAATATTGTTCCATTACTACTCAAACATGCTGCTCTTCTTATATGTATAATATCCTGAAAGATTCTTTCATTTTTACCCTCATCTCTGTAAGATATAGACTCACACTGGCATGCAATTCAATAGGATCTGGCTCTTCACTTGAATTCCAGGTAGGAGGTCTTTTTTGATTTAAGAATCCCTACAGAGTGGAAGCAGACCATTCAGCCCATCGCTGCCCCTCTGATAGTTACCCTATCCCTGTAACCCTGCATTTCCCATGGCTAATCCAACTAACCTGCACATCGTTAGACTGTGGGAGGAAACCAGAGCTCCCTGAGGAAACCTACACAGACACGGGGAGGATGTGCAAACTCCAAGCAGACAGTCACCTGAGGCTGGAATCGAACCAGGATCCTTGGCACTGTGAGGCAGCAGTGCTAACCACTGAGCCACCATGATACTACATGCTGAGTCCTTCTGACTCTTTTAACATGGAAGGCACTGAAATTGAATTAATCTCGTCATGATCCAAATCTGCCCAGGAGCACTGCCAAAGAAATCCTGAGTAAAGGACTGTTTCTAGTCTTTAGAGTCATAGAGTCATAGAGAGAGGCTGGAATCGAACCAGGATCCTTGGCACTGTGAGGCAGCAGTGCTAACCACTGAGCCACCATGATACTACATGCTGAGTCCTTCTGACTCTTTTAACATGGAAGGCATTGAAATTGAATTAATCTCGTCATGATCCAAATCTGCCCAGGAGCACTGCCAAAGAAGTCCTGAGTAAAGGACTGTTTCTAGTCTTTAGAGCCATAGAGTCATAGAGATGTGCAGCATGGAAACAAACCCTTCGGTCCAACCCGTCCATGCCGACCAGATATCCCAACCCAATCTAGTCCCAACTGCCAGCATCCGGCCCATATCCCTCCAAACCCTTCCTATTCATATACCCATCCAAATGCCTCTTAAATGT
>NC_057716.1:97967759-97985520 GCF_004010195.1 Chiloscyllium plagiosum
ACTTCCTCCTCTGTAATCTGGTCATTTTGCAAGATGTCACCATCTATTTCCCTACAGTCTATATCTTCCATATCCTTTTCCACAGTAAATACTGATGCAAAATATTCATTTAGTATCTCCCCCATTTTCTGTGGCTCCACACAAAGGCTGCCTTGCTGATCTTTGAGGGGCCCTATTCTCTTCCTAGTTACCCTTTGTTCTAAAAATATTTGTAAAACCCCTTTGGATTCTCCAAGCTTGGAACCATCTGCATCATCAATTGTTGCCCTGGCTGAAGTCAGTTATCAGTACTCCTCCATGTCGAACAATACTGGGAGATTTCAATGTCCACCACCAAGAGTGGCTCAGCAGCAGCACTACTGATCAAGCTGGCTGGGTTCTAAAGGACACAACTGCTGGGCTGGGTCGGCGGCAGGTGGTGAAGGAACTAACTACAGGGAGAAGCATACCTGGCCTCATCCTTACCAATCTGCTTGCTGCAGATGCATCTATCAATGACAGTATCAGTAAGAGTGTCCACCCCACAGTCCTTGTGGAGACAAAGTCCCACTTTCACATTGAAAATACCTTTCATTGTGTTATGTGGCAACATCACCATGCTAAATGGGACCGTCTTCAAACAGATCTAGTAACTCCAGACTGGGCATCCATGGGGTGCTGTGGGCCATCAACAACAGTAGAATTGTACTCCAGCATAAACTGTAACATCATGGCCCAGTGTATCCCCCACTGGGGATACCATCAAGCCGGGATCAATCATGCTTCAATGGAGAGTGCAGGAGCAGCACAAGGCATATCTGAAGATGTGGTGTCAACCTGTTGCAGACACCAATCAAGACTACTTACATTCCGAACAGCAAAGCTGCAAGTGATAGACAAAGCTAAGCAATCCCCCGTCCACAAATGGATCAGATATAAGCTCTGCAGTCCTGCCACATCCAGTCGTGAATGGTCGTGGACAATTAAACAACTCACTGGAGGAGGAGGAGGGTCCACAAATATCCCCATCCTCAGTAATGGAGGAACCTCAACACATCAGGACAAAAGATAAGGATGAAACTTTCACAGTAATCTTCATCCACAAGTGATGAGTCGATGATCCATTCCAGTCTCCTTTAGTGGTCCACAGCATCACTCATGCCAGTCTTCAGTAATTTGATTCACTCCATGTGATATCAAAAAATAGAGACACTCCAAAATCAATGGGCCCAGACAACATTCCGGCAATTGTACTGAAGTCTTGTATTCCAATATTTGCCACTCCCCTAGCTAAGCTCTACGAGTACAATTACAACACTGGCTTCTATCTGACAATGTGGAAATTAGCCCAAAATTACACAAAAAACAGGACAAACTCAGCCCGGCATATTGCTGCACCATCAGTCTATTCTCAACCAAGTATGGCGTCAAGGAGCCCGAGTAAAACTGGAATCAATGGGCATCAAGGGGAAAACGTTCCCCAGGTTGGAGTCATACCTGGCAAATAGGAGAATGGAGAAAGTGAGGCCTGCAAATGCTGGAGATCATAGTCCACTGGCCCACAGGACTCATTCCTGATGAAGGCTTATGCCCGAAATGTCGTTCCCCTGATCCTTGTGTGCTGCCGGACCTGCTGTGCTTTTCCAGCACCACACTCTTGACATAGGAGGATGGTTGTGATTGGTGGAGGTCAGTCATCTCAGCTTCAGGACAGCTCTGTAAGTGTTCCTCAAAGTAATGTCCTACGCCCAATTTGCTTCAGCTACTTCATTGATGGGGCCTTTCATTGAGTGTGGAGGATTGCCAATAATTGCACGGTCTTCAGCACCATTTATGACACATTCATGGTCGTCTTCTACAAGAAGAGACAATCTAACTATTCCCTCCCTCCCTAACCTGTCATTCAATGGTGTGACCATCACTGAATCCCCTACTATCAACATCCTTGCAGTTACCATTATCCAGAAACTCTACTGGACTTGAAGTACAAATACAATGGCTACAAGAGCAGGTCAGCAGTTAAGAATGCTGCAGAGCGTAACTCACCTCCAGACCCCCCAAGACTTTCTACCATCTACAAGGCACAGGTCAGAAGTGTGATGGAATATTGCCTAATTGCCTGGATAGTGCAGCTCCAACTACACTCAAGGAGATTGACACCATCCAGGACAAAGCAGCTTGCTTCTGACCATAGAATCCATACAATGTGGAAAGAGGTCATTTGGCTCATTAAGTCTGCACTGACCCTCCAAAGGGCATCCCACCCAAACCAAGCCCCTTACACTGCACCCATAACCCCAGATTTAACATGGCCAATCCACCTAACCTGCACATCTTTGGACTGTGAGAAGAAACCAGAGCACCTGTCGGAAATCCATGCGGACATGGAAAACATGCAAACTTCACACAGATAGTCACCCGAGGGTGGAATCAAACCTGAGTCCCTAGCGCTGTGAGACAGCAGTGTTAACTGCGGAGTCACCATGCCACTTGGTTGGGGCCATATTCACAAGAATCTACATCCACCCCCTGCAGCAGTGTGTACCATCCACAAGGTGCTGTGCAGCAATTTGTCAAAGAGCCTTCCAACCCCATGACCATGTGCATCTAGAAGGACAAGGGCAGCAGATTCATGGGAACACTACCGACTGCAAGCTCCTCTCCAAATCACTCACAATCCTGACTTGGAAATTTACCGCCATTCCTTTAGCATCACTGGGTCAATATCCTGGAATTCCCTCCCTAAGGGCATTGTGGGTCTACGTACAAGAAATGAACTGCAGCGGTTCAAGGAGGCAGCTCACCACCACCTTCTCAAGGGCAATGAGGGACAGGCAATAAATGCTACCAGACCAACGATGCCCAGGTCCCACATTGAAGAAAAAAATTAGCACGGATGTGAACCAATGACTTCCAAATATGGATTCACTTGGTGTACGAATTTGTTAAATTTTAATTTTCATGAGATGTGGGTTTCACTGGCAAAAGCAACATCTATTGCCCATCCTTAATTGCCCTTGAATTGAGTGGCTTGCTAGGACATTTTTGAGCACAGGACATTTCTTGCCTGGAACGTCGATTCTCCTGCTTCTCAGATGCTGCCTGACCTGTAGTGCTTTTCCAGCACTCTCGACTCTAATCTCCAGCATCTGCAGTCCTCACTTTCGCCCATTTCAGAGCACAGTTCAGAGTCAACCACATTGTTGTGTGTTTGGAGTTACACGTAGGTCTGATCAAGTAAGATTGGTAGCTTTCTTTCCCTAAAACCCATTTCTGACTCCAGGAGTTTTACAATTTGAGAGCTCTGGGTTGCAATTTAAATGCAAATCTCAGAATTAATTTGATAATTTCAGACCTTTACCAGTTAGGCCTCAGGAGACAGCCTGTTGCAGCAAACTCCCAAAACTTTGCCCAGGTTATACTTATTAAATGTGGGTGGCATAGTGGCTCAGTGGTTAGCACTGCTGCTTCACAGTGCCAGGAGCCTGAGTTCAATTCCAGACTTAGGCAACTGTTTGCACATTCTCCCCATGAGTGTGTGGGTTTCCTCCCACAGTCCAAAGTTGTGAAGGTAAGGTGAATTGGTCATGCTAAATTTCCCATAGTGATAGGTGCATTAGTCAGGGGTAAATGTCAGGTGGGGGAGTAGGTCTGGGTGGGTTGGTCTTTGGAAGGTCAGTGTGGACTTGTTGGGCTGAAGGACCTGTGTCCATACTGTAGGGAATCTAATCTTAATCAAGGCAGTGACTTTATGCCGGGTTCTTGCTTTCTAGTTCAGTTTAAAGCAGAGGTCATTGTCTGGTTTCTCTACAACATCTTGTTGGTCTTCTGCTTCCAACTGGACAACAGGGAAACATCACTCTCAAATTTGATGCATGCCATGTCACTGAAAATGGCTGGTTCCTGAAGATTTCCATGCCACAGCCCACGCCACAAAACATTATAGCATTACATCGTGATCAACATTGATGAGGCCAGGCCTATTGCCAATCAGTTTATGGGATGAATGATGAAGCTCATTGGGTCTTTAGGGTGATGGACATTGACTGATGTGACCTCTCATGATCTCCTGACTAGTTCCTCAAGTTGGAGAGAGTGAGAACTGCAATAAAGTGTGGAACTGGGAAAAGCACAACAGGTCAAGCAGTTCGGAACCTTTCATCAGAATGTCCTGATGGAGGGTCCCAACCTGAAACTTCTACTCCCCTGCTCCACTTATGCTGCTTGATCTGCTGTGTTTTTCCAGCTCAACACTGTATCGACTTATTCCTTAAGTACTCGATTATCCAAGGGCCTACCCTTTCCACCATGTACTGTTTATTGTCTCGTTATGGCTTTTTGATCATTTGATAATTCTTCCCTTTGTTTAAGAAAAAGAAGAAAGTTAGGACCCATTTATTGATACTTGTGGGATCATTATCTCAACTTTCACTTCATTGGCAAAATTCCCATTAAGTCTTCTTTAAAAAGAACCCTACAGAATGGAAGCAGGCCACCAACACACTCAGCCCTTCTGAAGAGCATCATGCAGACCCATTCCCCCTTCTCTATCTCTACATTTCCCATGGCCAACCCACCCATCTTTGGACTGTGGGAGAAACACATGCAGGTACAGGGAGTATATATAAACTCCACACAAACAGTCACCCAAGGGTGGAATTGAAACCAGGTTCCTGGCACTGTGAGGTAGCAGGGCTAACCACTGAATCATCATATTGCCTAGCTCAGGACTGACCAATCATTCTTTCCAAGAGGCCACTTATTAAGTTTTATTTTGTCTCTGTGATTAACTAGGTGGAAAGAATTTTTCATTGTTATTTAAAACTAAAGATATGGTGTAATAAGTTGTTTATAACCTGAAATCCGCATAAAACTAATGTAGAAAATCCGAAAGCATTGCAAGTGATGGCCTTGTGATATTATTGCTGGACTATCAATCAAGAGACCCAGGTAATGTTCTGGGTGCCAGGATTTGAATCTCACCATGGCAGATGGTGGAATTTGAATTCATTAAAAATCTGGAATTAAGAGTCTAGTGATAAAACTGCGTCGATTGTTGGAGAAATACATCTGGATCATTAATTTCAGAACTGCCTGTGAAGAGTGAAGGATCACATGTACCTGAAACATTAACCCTGCTTTGTCTGCACTGACGCCGGCAGACCTGCTGAGTTTCTCCAGCAATTTCTGTTTTTGTACCAAATGATAATTTCCTCGTTTGATAGTTGGTAGTTTCATGGTCAACATTACTGAGACTAGCTTTCAATTCAAAGGTTCTTAAATGACTTGTCAAATTCTTCCAGCTATCATGACAGAACTTGAATGCATACCCCCAAGGCATTTGGCAGGGTATCAGGATTATTAGCCGACTGACATTATCACAACTCTCTCACCTCCCTAAAAATATAAAGCAATGTTAAAATATTAAAAACAGGTTGTGTCTGATGAAAACTGCAAAGTCTTTAATTATTTTTAATGGCAGAGGTAGATAGATTTTTGATTACCAAGGGAATGAAAGATTATCAGCAAAATGCAGCAGTATCGGGTTGAGGTCAAAATTAGATCAGACATGATTTTATTGAATGACAGAACAGAATCAAAGGGCTGAATGATCTTTTCTTGGCCAGAAAGAGATTTTGTCTTTGCTTAAAGACAAAAATATGCTCTATTGAGCTGACTATAACCTTAAAAACCACATAAAAGTCAATGCAGAAGATCACAAAGTATACTGTTTCTCCACGTTCATATGAGTGCAAATGAGTTTGACAATGAAGTAACAGCGACATTGGATAAAGATAGTGCAGTAAATTTTCTATATTAAACCTCTAAATTAAAATAGAAAAGTACCGCATAGCATAATTATTCAGAAAATCAGAGCATAAGGAATTACATTTGTGGTTGGAATTGAGGGAGGTATTTGACTAAGGGGTGGAAACCAGAGGTAATTGATGAATGCATTTTTCTCTGACTGGACAGAAGTGTTCCTCAGGCTTGTTTTTAGGACTTTTGTGTTCCTTGTTATGAATCAATGACATGGACATGGGTACAAGAATGAAACTTTGAAGCTCACAGATTATATAAATTTGGCAATGCACTAAACGTTAGGATATAAGCGGATTTTGGGAGAGATAGTTAAAAACGCAAATGCAATTTAATACAGAGAAATGAGAAATGACCTAATTTGTTTCGAAGATTGAGAAGAGGCAATATGTTCTCTCCAGTACAAGGGAAATAGTGGTGTAGTAAAAATATCACTCAAATAAAGTCATAGAGTCAGAGAAATATACAGCATGGAAACAGACCCTTCAGTCCAACTCGTCCAGATACCCTAACCAAATCTAGTCCCATTTGTCAGCATTTGGCCCATATCCCTCTAAAACCTTCCTATTCACATATCTATCCAGATGCCTTTTAAATTTTGTAATTGTACCAGTCTCCATCACTTCCTCTGGCAGCTCATTCCACAAAAGCACTACCCTCTGCATGAAAATATTGACCCTTAGGTCCTTGTTATATATTTCTCCTCTCATTTTAAACCTATACTCTCTAGTTTTGGACTCCCCCACTCCATGGCCCTCATGATTTTATCAACCTCCGTAAGATTACCCCTCAACCCCCAACGCTCCAGACAAAACAGCTCCAACCTATTCAGCCTCTCCCTAAAGCTCAGATCCTCCAGTCCTGGCAACATCCTTGTAAATCCTTTCAAGTTGCATAACATTCTTCGTTAGGAAGGGGACCAGAATTGCCTGCAATATTCCAAACATGCCTAGCCAATGTCCTGTACAGTTGCAACATAACCTCCTAACCCCTATACTCAATACTCTAACCAATAAAGGAAAGCATGCCTTCTTTGCTATCCTATCTTCTTGTGTTTCCACTTTCAAGGAACTATGAACCTGCACTCTTTGTTCAGCCTCACTCCCCAGGACCTTACCATTGAGTGTCTGAGCCCTACCCTGATTTGCTTTTTCTGATTTGCCTTTTCAAAATGCAGCATCTCCCATTTGAACTCCATCTGCCACTCCGTCGTCCATTGGCCCATCTGATCAAGATCCTTATTGTAATCTGAGGTAACCTTCGATGTCCACTGCACCTCCAATTTTGGTGTCATCTGCAAACTTACGAAACCATACCTCCTATGTTCACATTCAAATCACTTATATAAATGAGAAAAAGCAGTGGACTCAGCACCGATCCATGTAGCACACCACTGGTCACAGGCCTCCAGTCTGAAGAACAACCCACTACCAACTCTTCTACCTTTGAGCCAGTTCTCTACCGAAATGGCTAGTTCTCCTTGTATTCTATGTGATCTAACCTTGCTAACCAGTCTACCATGACGAACCTTGTCGAATGCTTTACTGAAGTCAATATAGATCATATCCACCACTCTGCCCTCATTAATCCTCTTCATTACCTCTTCAAAAAACTCAATTAAGTTAGTGAGACACAATTTCCCACGGACAAAACCATGGAAGTTGAATGACTATTCTTAATCGGTCCTCACCTTTCCAAATATGTGTAAATCCTGTCCCTCAGGATTCCCTCCAATAATGTGCCCACCATCGATATTCGGCTCACCAATGTATTGTTCCCTGATTTTTCCTTACCACCTTTCTTAAATAGTGGCATAACATTAGCCAACTTCCAGTCTCACCTGTGGCTACCAATAATTCAAATATCTCAACCACGGTCCCAGCAAGCATTTTCCTAGCTTCCCACAGAGTTCTAGGGTACACCTAATTAGGTGTGGGGGTTTTTATCAATTTTTATGCATTTTCAGATATCCAACACCACCTCCCCTAAAATATGGACATTTTTCAAGATGTCGCTATTTATTTCCCCACATTCTATTTCTTCCATATGCTTCCCCATTGGAAACACTGATGCAACATTTTAATTTTGTATCTCACCCATCTCTTGTGGTTCCATATGTAGGCAGCCTTGCTGATCTTCAAGGGGCTCTATTCTCTCCCTAGTTACCTTTTTGTGCTTAATGTATTTGTAGAATCCTTTTGGATTCTCCTTAACCCTATTTGCCAAAGATATCTCATGTCATGTACCTAGAGTCATAGAGTAGTACAGCATGGAAACAGGCCATTCTGCCCAAACTGGTCCATGCTGACCATGGGGCCCACTCAGCTAGTTCCAATTGCCCACATTTGGTCGATATCCTCTGAACCCTTCCCATCCATGTGCCTATCCAAACATTTTTAAAATTTTGGCATTGTACTTGCCTCAACTACTTTGTCTGGTAGCTCATTCCATATCCGCACCACTATCTGCATATAGAAGTTACCCCTCAGGTCCTCCTTAAATATTTCCCCTCTCACCTTAAACCTATGCCCTCTAGTTTTCAATTTTCCATCCCTGAGAAAAAGACTATATATATTCAACCTATCAATTCCCCTCATGATTTAATACACCTCAATAAGGTCACCCCTCATTCTCCTACATTCCAAGAAATAAAGTCCTATCCTGGCCAAACTCTCCATATGGGGCGGCACGGTGGCTCAGTGGTTAGCACTGCTGCCTCACAGCACCAGGGTCCTGGGTTTGATTCCCGCCTGTCTGTGTGGAGTTTGCACATTCTCCCTGTGTCTGCGTGGGTTTCCTCCGGTATGCTCTGGTTTCATCCCACAATCCAAAGATGCAAAGGTGTGCAGGTCAGGTGAATTGGCCATGCTAAATTGCCCACAGTGTTAGTCAGGGGTAAATATAGGGTAGGGGAATGAGTTTGGGTGGGTTTCTCTTCGGAGAGGTGGTGTGGACTTGTTGGGCCGAAGGGCCTGTTTCCACACTGTAGAGAATCTAATCTAATAACTCAAGCTAATGTCCTCGTAAATCTACTTTGCACTCTTTCCAGTTTAACTACATCTTTCCTCTAATACGGTGACCAAAACTGCACAAAATATTCCAAGCACGGCCTCACCACCGACTTATACAACTGTAACATAACGTTCCAGTTCCTATATACAATGCCTCGATTGATGAAGGCCAGCATGCTAAGTGCCTTCTTCACCAGCCTGTCTACCTGTGATGCCACTTTCAAAGATCAATGCACTTGTCCTCCTCGGTCCCTCTGTTTCACAACACTCCTCAGCCTCTTACAATTTACTGTATAAGCCCTACTTTGTTTGACTTACTAAAGTGCAACACCTCACACTTATCTGTACAGAATTGCATTTGCCTATCCTCAGCCCACTTCCCCATCTGATCGAGGTCCTCTGTAATTTTAGGTAATCTTCCTTGCTATCAACGATACCTTCTAACTTTGTATCATCTACAATCTGGCATATGCTTCCTTCTTGTTCTTGACTAAAACCTCAATTTCTCTAGTCATCCAGCATTCCCTACTCCTACTAGCCTTGCCTTTCACCCTGGCAAAATCAATGACTGCAGATGCTGGAAACCAGATTCTGGATTAGTGGTGCTGGAAGAGCACAGCAGTTCAGGCAGCATCCAAGCTTTCACCCGAACAAGAATATATTGTCTCTGCACCCTCGTTATCTCAATTTTGAAGCTTTCCATTTTCCAGCGGTCCCTTTACCTGTGAACATCTGCCCTCAATCAACTTTTGAAAATGCTTGCCTAATATCGTCAAAACTGGTCTTCCTTCAATTTAGAACTTTACCTTTTCGATTCCTTTTCCATCACTATTTTAAAACTGGTGGTAATTCAGAGGCTCAGGCCTAATATTTGAGGGCACAGGTTCAAATCTCACTGTGGCAACTTAAACTCAATTTATTAACATAGGAATATGGAGCTAATCTCAGAAATGCGTGGTGACTGTGGAACTATTATGGACTGTCTCAAAAGCCAACTGATTCACTCATACCCTTCAGTGAAGGAAATCTGCTGGCCATACCTACTCTGGCCTACATGTCACTCCAGAGCCACAACACATCTCCTTAACTCTTAACTGCCATCAGAAATGACCCAGCAAGCCCCTCAATTTCAAAGAGATTTCAAGATAACCAAAAGTACTGGCCATGCTATTGATGTCTACATATCCTGAAAGAGTAAAGAGGAAAACATAATAAAGGACCCAAATGAAGACAAATATTGGAGAGTCACCCTTGGCTTTATTAACAGAGAAATTTGGGGTGACACGGTGGCTCAGTGCTGCCTCACAGTGCCAGGGACCCTGGTTCAATCCCAGCCTTCAGTGACTGTCTATATGGAGCTTGCACATTCTCCCCGTGTCTGTGTGGGTTCCGTTCGGGTGCTCCGGTTTCCTCCCACAATCGCAAAGATGTTCAGGTCAGGTAGATTGGCCATTGGAAATTACTCATAGTATGCATGGATGTGCAGGCTGGTTGGGTTAACCATAGGCAATGCAGGGTTACAGGGGTCAGCTGGGGGGAGGGGAAGGTGTCGCGTGGCATGATCTTTAGAGTGTTAGGCTCAAAGGGCTGAATGGCCTACCTCCACACTGTAGGGATTCTATGATTCTATGAAATCAAGTATAAAAGCAAGGGTGTCTTGCTAAACATTCATAGCAGAAAATGTGTTGCTGGAAAAGCACAGCAGGTCAGGCAGCATCCAAGGAACAGGAGAATCGACGTTTCGGGCATTCCTGAAGAAGGGCTTATGCCCGAAACGTCAATTCTCCTGTTCCTTGGATGCTGCCTGACCTGCTGTGCTTTTCCAGCAACACATTTTCAGCTCTGATCTCCAGCATCTGCAGCCCTCACTTTCTCCTCAAACATTCATAGCACACTGGTTTGGCCTCAACTGCAGTGTTATTCTGGGGACCACTCTGCAATAGTTTGTCAAGGCTTTGGGAAGGAATAATTGGAGATTTATTCATAGAATGAAGGACTTTTGTTCTGTGAAGTTTAGACGACTTGAGCCTGATCTCCCTATTCCAAATGGATTAAGGAAAAACCTAGTCAAGATATTGAAAATCAGAGAATCTTTTATTCAAAAAGTAGGAGAAAATTGTTTTCTCTGTGGTTCAAAAAGCAAAGGTAACAGATATAAAATTATTGGCAAAAGGTAGAAGGGAAACTGGGAGGATTCTTATTCAAACAGAGAGTTGTAAAAGTTTTGAATATTCGACGCTGACAGAATGGTGTGTCAGAATGCAAAAGAATTTCCAAAGGACAGTTGGACATGCACATAAAGAGGAGTAGTTTGCAGCGTTATGGAGAAAGGCTGGTGTGCGATATTAAATTAGACAATTCTTTGAAAGAATCTTTTATGAGAATGACGGGCTGAGTGGCCTCCATCTGTTCTATTTGATTCTATCTGTGATTTTACGCACTTGATCATTGGGAAGTGCTGTAGAATCTTATTGTATTATAGACACATTCACAAAACAAAACAAACCAATTTTATTTTTATTTTCAGAACTCATTAAGAGCATTTGATGATAATGGCTTTGATACATGTTTTTCATGATGTAAAGAAATTGCACTTTGCAAATCCCATTATCTAATACAATTACTGAATGCACTGTTAAAACATTTAACAGATTATTTTACATTTCCAAACGTTGCACTTTTTAACAATTCAGTATCAAAAGGAACTCAGTATATTTCCTAAATAAGATATTATTTTCCTTAATAAAAGGATAAACTTATACAAAGGAATTGCGAAAGGAGAAAAGATCAAGGTTCCTAAGGTCTGTGTTGTATCCTTGCAGGAAATAATTATAATAAGATTAATAACAATAATCACAATAGGAACCTAGGAACAGAAGCAGACCATTCAGCCCATTGAGTCTGCTTCACCATACAATGCAATTATGGCTAATCAAAGTTTTCAATGCCTTTTATCCACATTATTGCAATAATCCAATACAACATTGGTAATCAAAAATCTGTCAATGTCTGTCAATTAATGTATGTTAAACCCAGGTAATAATATTGGGTGGTTGCAGAAACAGGATCACAATTGGAACCAGTTGTCTGAACACAGAATAAATGGTGAACTTGTAGTGTTATTAGTTTTCATGTTTCAACTTCGTATTGGATAAAGAAGGACACCAGTTGTTGTGTACAATAGGTAAGGGACACTAGAGAAGGCATCGAAAATGGTAGTGAACCTAAGCCTCAGAGGCAGTTATACACGTTCCCATTGAAAGCATAGATTGAGAAAAATGGGGAAAAGGTTGAGTGCAGGTTTAGCAATATTGAATGGGACTGTCTGGTTCAGCGGTCGTTCCCTGTTGCAGTCATCTATGACTCAATTGAGAAATTTGCATTTTTAGATTTGAATCACTCCATTGCCATTTCATCGTGATATCTCGAACCTCCTCCAGCCCTTTTGCCCGACACAAACTTCGCACGATGTAATTCTGACTCTTGAGCATCCTCGATTTCAATGATTCAAGTACTGATGGCCACATCTATAGCCGCTCTTGAGTTCCCTTTTTACAGCTCTCAGCCTCAGTATCTCTCTCCATCTTTCAGAAGCTCCTATAGCCTGCTGTTATAAATAATGCTCATGTGACCCAGCGTTGAACTCTGTTGATTCCTTTGAAATATTTTGGGTCATTTTACTGCTTTAAAGGAACTATATAGATGGAAGTTGCTGTGGTTCTAACCAGATTTGCCAACTTTGTGATAAAACTGTCTCCCATACACCTTGGAAAACAATTTTGTGTGACACAGCTCAACATAAGCGGATTTTCTCATGTTCTTTTGGACTACGAATAACTTTCTTTAACCCCCTTGATATTTTAAAATGGAGCCTGAGGCGATCCCTGAGAATAAATCTGATTTAAAACCACATAAATGGATTGACCAAGCAACAGCTAATGTAAGACTGCAAGGTAAAGCCAGAGGTAGCTTTACATACATCACCTTCAAAAACAAACTCTGTTTCTGGACATTGGCAAATGAATTTGTTCTAGATCTGAGGAAAACACAATTGAGCCTGAGACTAAAACAAACAACCTCCTTTCAGTGAGCTGCAGGGAGCAAATAAACAAAATAAATGGATTTTCCTACATATTAAAATGGCAGCACAGACACACTAGATTGTTCTATCAGTGAAGGAGGCTCATCAGCTCTTCAGATTATTATTTAAGTGGTGGTATATTGGGAAAGGGACAGATGTAACACATGGTGAAGAAGGCAAAGGTTATGTTGGCCTGCATTGTGATAGGATTCTAGTACAGGAACAAGGAGGTCTTGCTGCAATTGTATAGGGCCTTGGTGAGGATTGAGCGCAGTTTTGGTCTCCTTACCTGAGGAAGGATGGACTGGCTGTGCGTGAAGTGCAATAAAGGTTTACCAGACTGATTCCTGGAATGGCAGGATTCACATACGAAGACAGTGTGAATTAGCTAAACCTGTGTTCATTGGATCTTAGAAGTGGGATGGGGAAACCTCATAGAAACCTATAAAATTCTAACAGGATTGGACAGGATACATGCAGAAAGGTTGTTCCTGCTAATCGGGAAGGCTAGAAGCAGGGGTCACAGTCTAAGGTTAGAGCGTAGTTGTATTTTTATGACTGACATAAGGAGAAATTTCTTCACACAGACAGTGGTAAGTGTGTGGAATCCCCTGTCATAGAAAGGTGTTGAAGCCAAAACATTGAATGTTTCCAAGAAGGAGTTAGATACCATCCAAAGGGCTAAGGGATCAAAGGGTATGGGGGAGAAAGTGAGAACAGGGGACTGAGTTGGATGATCAACCATGATTGTATTGAATGGTGGAGCAGGTTTGAAGGTCTGAATCAGGCAAATATGAGGACTGCAGTTGCTGGAGATTAGAGTCTAGATTAGAGTGGTGCTGGAAAACAGGTCAGGCAGCATCCGAGGAGCAGGAAAAACAATGTTTTGGGCAAAAGCCCTTCATCAGGATGCTGCCTGACCAGCTCTGCTTTTCCAACACCACTCTCGTCTTGAAGGTCTGAATTGCGTAATCCCTGTTCCTTTTCTTATGTTTCTGTACATATTTCAGCGATCTGAGTGCCAAACTCCTGCTTTCTCCTTGTAACCACGTACATTGTTTTGATTAAAATAAGCAGCTATTTCCCCCTTGAATGTATTAAATTGACATGCAGGGTGCAGAGAGGCAACAAAGCAAAATTATGTAAAAATGCTCCTCATGCAGTGAGCAGGATTCATGCAGGATAAATCCCAAGATGGGAATTTTCAAAAAAAATCAATCTATATTAATGGGTCTGCATCCCATAGAAATGATCATCTGTCCTTCTTTGTTTCAGTCCAGTCTTGTAGCTTTTATTTCACTACTCTAAAGTGTGATGGATGCTGTGACATTGAGCAACTTTGAGATGGACAGATTTTTAATTAGTGATTGGTCATAGCATTACAGAGTGCAGGCAGGAAAGTGGAGTTGAGTCCGAGACAAGATCAGCCATAATCATATCAAACGGCGAAGCAGGCTTGAGGGGCTGAATGTCCTGCTCCTGCTCTTAGTTCTTATGCTCTTAAATAGTGTGGTTCTCCACAAATCACAAATAGAAATTGCCAGAGAACTCCAGCAGGTCTGGCAGCATCCATGGAGAGAAAACAGAGTCAACATTTCGGGTCCTGCAACACTTCATCTTAACGGTTCTGAAGAAGGGTTGCTGGACTCACAAAGTTACTCTGTTTTCTCTCCACCAATGCTGCCAGATTTGCTGAGTTTCTCCAGCACTTTGCTTTGTTTCAGATTTCCAGCATCCGCAGTTCTTTGCTTTATTTCACTCTGGTTTTTTAACCTCCTTACTTGGAGGCCCCTTGGGTGATACAACTGACTCAGATGCAGATCTTCACATCGAGGCATTCCCTACAATTCAAATTCGCACTCTGTCCAATGCTCAATTTGTTACTTGTGTGTCTTTTGGAGTTAGGATCAACCATCTGGAAAAAGAAGCCACACATTCACATAACACCTTTTATGTTCTCAGAATATCCCAACAGACTTCATAGTTTGCAATGAAATGTGGACATAGCAACAACACATAAGTGTCTACACAGGCCAAGAACCCACAATCATTGGGTGGAAATCACAAATAGAAACTGCTCCAAATCACTGGCCAACAGGTGGAAATCTGCTGGACTGTAATTTCACCCAATTTTCCAATGAACGAGTCCAATTTAATGCTTCATATTGAAGGTAGTTGGTGAAACAAGATCTAAACTGGTTCAGAAGTTTTTTATTCCCATGGCTGCTGCATATTCAGACCTAAAATGACAGCTAAGTCGACGGTGATCAATAGCTCACGATAAAAGGAGATTTCTCAGCTTGCCTGCACAACAGTAACAGTTCACAAGATACAATAGAATTCTGTGATACAACATAAATACCGAGATCAAAGCAAAATACTGCGAGTGAAATAAAAAGCTGGAAGTGTTGGAAATATCCAGCAGGTCATGTAGCACCTGTAGGGAGAGAGAGAAAGAGCTAATGGCCCAGATATTCTGTTTACCATTGAAGCAAATGTAATTGATGGTCTCTAAGATTACCTACTTAACTCTCTGCAATCCTTTCCAGCTAAGGCTCCAAGTCTGGACGGCCTAGTAATATAGCCATTGGAGATAAGCAAAGAGGAGGGTGGAGGGAGGGAACTCACACAGGGCAGGATTAGCATTGCAGGCTGAGAAATGCTCCATTTTGTTAAGTGACAAACGTGGCCACATTTCTGACATGAAAGACCTAGGAGCCACTTTGACAGCGATCAGGGAAAGCTAATTGCTCAAGGTAGGTGAGAGGGTGGGGTGCCAGTCGGGTAGCTAAGGTGGGGGGAAGAATGTGCCAATTGGGTGATGGAGGTAGGATGCCAGGTTCATGGATGAGTGTCTAGGGTACATTGAGGGGTTGGGTGAGGCTGCAGGGGAGTGTGCGTTGCCTCCAGTAGAGTTGATGGGGGAGGGTGGAGTGATGCCCCAGCAGGATGGGGTGGGGTATGGAATGTTATATCCAGCACTGTTGGGAAGTCAGGTCTAGCTCAGCAGTGGGGAAGTAAGCAACATCCAGGCTCCTGAGCCCAGGGCTTGTCAATACAATTTCCTTCTCTTCTTTTCTCATACATTCATAGAGTCATAGAGATGTATAGCACGGACACAGAACCTTTGGTCCAACTCATCCATGCCTACCAGGTATCCCAACCCAATCTAGTACCACCTGCCAGCACCCACCCCATATCCCTCCAAATCCTTCCTATTCATATACGTAAAAACAATGACTGCAGATGCTGGAAACCAGATTCTGGATGCCTACCAGATATCCCAACCCAATCTAGTACCACCTGCCAGCACCCACCCCATATCCCTCCAAATCCTTCCTATTCATATACGTAAAAACAATGACTGCAGATGCTGGAAACCAGATTCTGGATTAGTGGTGCTGGAAGAGCACAGCAGTTCAGGCAGCATCCGAGGAGCAGTAAAATCTGCTCCTCGGTTGTTGCCTGAACTGCTGTGTTCTTCCAGCACCACTAATCCAGAATCCATCTAATTTGTGTTCAAATTAAAAACTCTGACATTTTATTCTGTTTTCCCACAGAAGGAGACAGTTCCCTAATGAGTTACAAAGGGGGAAGGGATACTTTTTTTTAAATCTGACATCTTTAACCTTCTCAAACCTGAGGAATGCAGTTTGAATTTTTGATTAAAGACTAAGGGCATTGAAGACTGCAAAAAAATTTGCACCTACTTGGTACTTGGTAAAGTTTCTCTCTGTCGTCTTCCATAAGAGAATTTCATAGAAAGTGCACAATAAGTGTCATCAGTATTCACATTAAGACTTCAAGATATAGGAGTAGAATTGGACCATTCAGCTACCGGGTCTGCTCCGTGTTTCGCAACCCTATTCTCTGGCATTTTCTCCATAACCTTCTCTCCTATTCATGGAAACATCTTTGCCATATCTACTCTATCCAGGCCTTTCAGTATTCTGCATGTTTCAACAAGATGCGCCCTCATTCTTCTGAACTCTATTGAGTACAGGCCGAGTGTCCTCAAATGCTCCTCATCTGACGAGCCCTTCATTCCCGGAATCACTTCTGTGAAGCTCCTCTGGGCCCCGTCCAATCAATTGAAGAATTTCAACAGATTTTCTAGGTCAACAGATCTAATTTGAAATATAACAGAAATATAATCTTCATAATGTCTCCAAGATAATCACTGAGTAATCATACCAACAGTGTTGTGTGTTAGCACCACACAGAAATTCTGATGCAGCTAAGGCTAAGGGAATTAGTTGGGAATTTGGGCTGGCAATTTCTATATGTCATGAACTCTCTGAAGAAGTTCCCTAAAGTGGAAGAATTTGAAGAGTTTCAAACTTAAAATTATGTGTGTAGATTTAAGTAGGTAGAAGACTTGGAGGAAAGTGAAGTATTTTTTCCCAAAATAGGGTGACAGCGATCTAGAATACATGCCTGAAATGGTGGTAGTACTGCATTAAAAAAACACGATGTGCACTTGAGATTCATAACCTACGACTGTATGGATCAGAAAGTGGAAGCTCAGACTAGATTTGTTTTGGCTGATATAGCATGATGGCCTCTCTTCGTAATTCTCTTTGTCTTTTTCATAGTGATGAGCTGATTTTTGCAAGGTTAATGTTGGAGTAACACAGATATTTCATAACTTGTGGCAATTTGCAGCTCCTGGCATATGCCTTCATCGCCAATTTATTTTTATTTTGGTTGAGGAGTTAAGATGATACCTTACACCGCTGAGGCCAAACGCCAGCTCGCAGATACCTCCTCCTACCGTCCCCTTGACCATGACCCCACCCCCCCACCACCAAACCATCATCTTCCAGACCATCCATAACCTCATCACCTCAGGGGACCTCCCATCCACCGC
>NC_057716.1:97986282-97999357 GCF_004010195.1 Chiloscyllium plagiosum
GTGTCAGCAGAATGCAGGTGAGTGGCGTTGGTGAGGGCAGAAGTGGTGGCAGACACAACAGTAGTGGTGGAGGAAGTCACTGAGCGTGTGATATCAGCGATGATGTGAGGGGCGGAAGTGATGTTACGTGTGATGCTTGAGGAATTGTGAGGGGCGGAATGGTTGTGGGAGTGGCCGTGATGGGGCGGAAGTGACATCATCAATCAGCATGTGGGTGGCAGCTGCACCAACTGCATGGCTAATGGCTTCAAAGTAGTTCCAGAGGCCGGGGGAATCTTCTGGAATGTTTGAGGAGCGCTGGTTATGGAGGTGGGTAGATAAAAGTTTGTTGTGTTTACAGTTTTTGATGTTTGAGATGGAGTTGAAATACTGTTTGTTGAGAGTATGAATTCTCCTGAGGATGTAGTACAGAGTGGGTCCTTTGCAATTCTGAGAGAGTGCGGCCCTCAGCTGAGGCAGGGCTGACTGTAGAGAGGTTAGGTGCCGGTGCATTGCTGCAAGCGTGGAGTGGAGGATCTTGAAGGAGAACTGTTGCTGGTGCTTCCTATTCATATACCCATACAATTGCCTTTTAAATGTTGCAATTGTACTAGCCTCCACCACTTCCTCTGGCAGCTCATTCCATACACGTACCATCCTCTACGTGAAAAAGGCACCCCTGAGGTCTCTTTTATATCTTTCCCCTTTCACCCTAAACCTATGCTCTCTAATTCTGGACTCCCTGACCCCAGGGAAAAGACTTTGCCTATTTATCCTATCCATGCCCCTCATAATTTTATAAACCTCTATAAGGTCACCCCTCAGCTTCCGATGCTCCAGGGAAAACAGCCCCAGCCTCTTGGATGTTCAACCTCTTGGATGTAGGTTTCCTCGCTGAGCTGGAAGGTTCATTTCCAGACGTTTTGTCACGCTACTAGGGGGCTTCAGGCGAAGCACTACTGAAAATTCCTGCTTTCTATTTATGTAATAATAATTATATCTGGAAATGAACCTTCCTGCTCAGCGAGCAAACCTACACACAAAACCTCAACTTGAACTACAAATCTTCACAAAACTCGGTATTCAGCCTCTCCCTATAGCTCAAATCCTCCAACCCTGGCAACATCCTTGTAATTCTTTTCGGAACCCTTTCAAGTTTCACAACATCTTTCCGATAGGAAGAAGGCCAGAATTGCACGCAATATTCCAACAGTGGCCTAACCAATGTCCTGTACAGTCGCAACATGACCTCCCAACTCCTGTACTCAATACTCTGACCAATAAAGGAAAGCATTCCAAATGCCTTCTCCACTATCCTATCTACCTGCGACTCCACTTTCAAGGAGCTGTGAACCTGTACTTGTTTTTCCTTTTCTCAGTTTTGGCGAAAGGTGCTTTTGTTGGGGTCCGGAGCGTGCTGACGGCTGGTGAGCCTGGACAGGGACTCGTGTGGCTAGTGAAGAGGTGGGCATGGGGACCCGGTACCACAGTGGTGGAGGCAATGTCAGCGAGGATGTTTCAGGTAGCTGCTGCAGCGGCGATGGCGGCTCCTCGTGGTCATAGCAGCCGCGCCTGATGGCGCTCTGCTTCAGTGTCTTCAGCAGCACGGCCTGGAATTCTATTGGACAGGTTGGCAGCAGCTTCGGCGATGAGGTGGTTTCAGCCCAACGTGTGGCCAGCCGCGATTTCTTTGGCTGGCTTTTACAATGTCTTCCTTCCAGGTATCAGAGATTGGTCCTTGGTGCTTCTGCAGAAACTTCCAACCAGGTATTCCAGATGCCCGGAGTGGCAGGGTTTTGCAGCGGAGCTGTCTTTTCCTGAACCCAGGAGCCAGGATATCAGCCAAAATGGACCTTGTCCTAATATTTTAGCATTTATTCTTATCTATTCCTTCTGTTATTAATATAGGCACCGTGATATAGCAACTTGTACATTTTTCACTCTATTATTATTATTGTAAAAAGTACGTTGCAATAAATGACTATTCTACCATTCTAATTCTGACTACCATTTTGAAGCACACCTTTTGTGTGGAGCGTTCAGTACATGCCACGGTACAACTTCAATCCCTCTGGTACTGCTACACAGATACAGGAAACACTTCCCCTGGAGTTCTGGTACAAATAAATGCAACCACAATTCAGAGGAGCCCTTGCATCTACAGCAATTGGTGCTGAGGTTTCTAGAATTCCTCTCCTCTTTGTCAGAAGTGGTTCTTGCTGATTTAATTCCTAATTGACTCAAGTCCAATTCAAATCTGAGCTCCCTGGCTCTGCTTCTTCCTGCAGAGAACATTTCTCAGTATCAATCGAATCTTTTAATCATTTGATGTGTTTTAATTGGATTGTTACTAAACTTTCTCAACTCAAGAAATACAATCCTAATTTAGCGATTTAACTATTTTATCCCTGATATTATTCAGGTTAATCTATACTGGAAACAATCCCAAGGTCATTTTACACTCCAGTTATTTCTTTCATGAGTCCCTCTCACTCTTTTTTATTGTATACAATAAAAGGTGTCAGCTACGGTGTAATTGAAGGCATTCTAGCCTCTGAGGCAGGAGGCTCTGTGCTATAGTCTCCCTCTAGGACTTGAGCATAATAAATCAAAGCTGACACTTTAGTACTGTACTGAAGGAGTGCTGCACTGCCAGAGGCATCGTCTTTCAGATCAAATGCTAAACTAAGAACCCGCCTGCTCTGTCAAGTAGCGCATGAAAAGAAAAATCTCAGCTCTATTTCAAAAAAGAGCAGGGGAATTATCCCCAGGTGTGCTGGTCAATAATTATCCTGCAATCCACATCACAGAAATGTAATTGTCTGATCACTGCATGTTCCCCTCTAAACCCACACACCATCCTGACTCTGAATAATATCGGAGATTCACAGTCGCTGGGTCAAAATCTAACAGCACTCTAGGTTAACGTACATCCCGAGAAATGCATTGGGTTAAGAAGACAGCTGACCACCACCCTCTCCAGAGCAATTAAGGATGGGAAGTTAATGGTGGTCCAGCCAGCGATACACACATCTATTTTCAAAGCTATCACATTGCAAATTGGGGGCATTAACTGTGTGCAAATCAGTTGTTACATTTTCTGCATTTCAACAGGGACTACATTTCAAAAAGTACCATTCGTCGGCTGCAAAGCACTTTGGGCCATTGAGGTTACGATAGGTGCAATGTAAATGCAAATTCTTATGATTTCTTTTGAAATGGATACATGCATTTTATTAATGCTCTTTGAAAATACTGTGAAAGATAACAGTATTCCTACCCTCATCTGAAAGAAAATGCGTACATCATGAAATACGGTGCATTCGTTGCCACAATGTAACAATTGTATAATGAGGGTAAAGGTGACCAAATACCTGGTTCCTTTAAATTCCAGTCAAGCCCAAGGTGGAATCTATACAAACAGAAAATGTTATTGAAGAAATGTTTGACTCTGAATTAATTACCAGCTTCAGGGGAATGACTAAATAGGAGAAAGTGAAATTTCTCACCATGATAATTGTTACACCATTCGTATAGTATTCCTGTGGCATTATTAACCCAATTTTAAATGCATATTTTAATAAGCATAAAATATTGCACCATCTGTTTGCATGTGGATTTGGATGTCTGCTTTTTAAAAAAAAATATGTCTTGTGTGTTTGCATAGAAAGAGAATTCTACTCAATAATAAATGAATCCTACAGAAGCAAATCAACAAGTGCATGAGGAGTCATTTATTCAAGTGTTTCTTTGTACCTTCTGACTTCCCTACTTTTGAGTTACAAAATTCAACTTCACCATTGATCATATTCTGTTGCAAAATGAAATGACAGACAGGCAGAGAGAGAGAGAGAGAAAAAGAGAGATGGACCAGCAGTTTGAAAACCTGAAGAGAATTAATGGAACAGCTGCAAAAGGGGATTGCGTATAACTCGGGGACAGAACAGCTCACGATTTTATTACAAGAAAGAAAGAATTTTTATTAATGCAGCACCTTATCACATCTCTCAGGCTGGCCCAGTAATGTTTCCTATCCAATTAATTCACACTTGACATGCTGTTGCTGTTGTTATGTAGTCCACTATGACAATCAATTTACATGCAAATGAGATGCACGACCTGTAATTTGTTTTTCAGTTTCAGAGAAAAATGTTGGCCAGGATCCTGGGAAAAGAGCCGGATCTTCAGTCAATGTTTTTGGGATCGTTACCAACCAACAGAGTAGCCAGAACTGCCTTGGGGTAATGTATTGGACAAAGAATAATCCCACAAACAATGCAGCACTCCTTCCGCACTGGGCTGAAGGGTCATTCTTGCACTGGGGTCTTCAACCTCTGAGCTGTGTTTCCTCAGCTCTTTGCTCAAGTGTTACATGCCAAGTCAAGCTCAAACGCTGAATTGCACAGCAGAAATAATACCTTCCAGTCAAGGAAAGATTTAACTTGAAGGAGCAACAAGATATTGTGGAGTGGTTGCTGCAAATCCAAAGCGCAAACAGAAATTGCAGGTCAGTCAGAGTCTATGAAGAACAGGTGGAAGGACTGTCCGTCAGAGATCTTTCCTAAACAGTGTGACTATTTTAGATGTTGACTTACAGTTTCCGCTGGCAGCAGTGTGTTGGAGTCAGAGTCAACTGAAGTACTCAAAAAGAATCTTTCTTCATCAAGAGTTGGAAGGTGTGAATTTCCAGCCAAAGATAAATGGTCAGATTGAGTTCCACCAATGTTGTATGCCATTCTTATATTTCTGTTAAAAATCTGATAATTAAGAATTACAAAATATTATGACATTTTTAAATTTGAAACAAAACTGTGAGAGATACTCTGTAAACCAAATAAAATTCAGTCAAAATTTGAATGCAGCATTCAGTTCCAACGTGTGCCCTATGCATGTAACATGTATGTTTTGTTTCTTGGAGCTATGCAGAAATGATGAGGTTCTATGTGTGAAGCAGGATTTATTCACAGTATTCAGCACTAGCTTCAAGCAGTTTCCATCCCTAGCGGCCTTGTGGGTCAACCTATAGCAAGTGGACTGCAGACGTTCAGGAAGACAGCTCGCCCCACCTTCTCAAGGGCAACGAGGGACAGACAATAGCCGCTGGCCTGCTGATGATGCCCACATCCCACGAGTGAATGACAAAAAAAATTCAAGAGTTTATTTACTATGCTCTGAATCCATACTTAGGCTTAACCATTCGAGCACAGTGAGCATCAATAGTAATTAGGCTCACATCATCAAATGGAGAACATTTGAACACTGCAGCAGCTATCATCTTAGAGAACATTTCTAGCAATGAAACACTTTGGTATGCTGGAGCTTGGGAGATGCACTTTATAAATGCAAGTCTTTCTTGTTTTACCTTATATTTTTGTTTTCTTCCCAGTGATTTATGTGTAAGATGCAGAAACCTCCCCTTCCGATAACTAATTCAAATATTTATAGCACACTTGGTATCCCTATTCACGTAGAACATAGACCATAGAACATGGAGCATTACAGCGCAGTACAAGGCCTTCAGCCCTCGATGTTGCGCAGACCTGTAAAACCAATCTGAAGCCCATCCAAACTACCCTACTCCAATATCAAGGCATTATCAAGGTAACGCCAAGGTATTAACTCATTTCAACGAATGCCAGCTTTTGTTGTGGTCAGTACGAGTGAGGCTGGAGCCTTGCAAAGTCACTAATGTCACAAAACAGAGTTATCATGTTGTCAATCGTATTACAGGCTATTCTATTTTGATTACTAAAGGATTGAACTTTGAAACTGATGTTTGCTCCGCTTGTCACACTAACATGATCTGCACTTCTGTTATCAATGAATCACCGATTCCTGAAGGCAACTTCATACAAATCCCTTAATGGCTACATTCATAGAATGATACTTCATAGCAATTGAGCTGCTCTGTGTTCACAGCATCAGATTATTTCATAATGCTTGACAAAGAAAGTCAATAGTTTTGTGGGACTAAAAACACTTAAAAGCACATAGACTTTGCTAATGTTGTTTTGCCCTGTGATAGGCCTGTGGCACTTGTATAATGTACTCCGTTAAAAGGCAGAATGTGTTGTTTGAGTCACATTGCCCTGCATGCTTGACATGTTAGATTGCTTACAGTGTGGAAACAGGCCCTTCGGCCCAACAAATCCACACCAACCTGCCGAAGCGTGCCCACCCAGACCCATTTCCCTATATTTACCCCTGCACCCAACACTATGGGCAATTTAGCATGGCCTGCACATTTTTGGACTGTGGGAGGAAACCGGAGCACCCGGAGGAAACCCACGCAGACACGGGGAGAATGTGCAAACTCCACACAGTCAGTCGCCTGAGGCGGAAATTGAACCCGGTTCTCTGGCGCTGTGAGGCAGCAGTGATAATCACTGTGCCACTGTGCCGCCCACGCATGCTATTATGGCTTTGCCGGTGAGTACTATTTCCATAGTTCTTGAGTTGCTATGTTACTAGAACTCTTAAATTTGTCCTTAGTATGACATGAATTGATGCCATATTTCAGGCATTCGTGAGGCAACATCTTGTGAACTGTGGAAGTGTTGATCCCTTAATTTAAAGAAGAATGTAAGTGGATTGGAGACAATACAGAGGAGGTTCACGAGGTTGTTACCTGGTTGGCTGATAAGGATAGATTGGAATGACTGGACTTATATTCACTAGCATTTAGAAGAGTGAGTAGTGACATAATTAAAGTGTTAAGATCCCGGATGGTCTAGGGTGTGGAAAGAATATTTCCTCTTATACCCCAAACATCGGATTGTCTCATTGGTTTGATGTTGTCAAAACAATAAAATTGAAATTCGATTGGGCTTTAGTATCCTGGGGCATAATTTAAACTAATTGGTTAAATTCAAACATAGCAACCAAAAGTCAGATCTATGTTTCACAGCCAAATGTTGCATATTTTCAATTTTCCACTATATTCTGAGACTGCTAGTCAGTCATGTGACGTAGGCCGCAAACTCTCATTGCAAAACAGCCTTCAATCTCTCTTAAAGGAACAATACACTCCTTCAACCTCATAACCGTTCAGAATTAGGGGAAATTTAAAAAGTTTGGTGTCACCTTTCAGGACAGGGATGAAGAGAATTTATTTTCTTTCAAAGAATTGTACAACGTAGGAACTCTCTGCCTCAGCAGACAACAGAATGGTGTCCTTGAATATTTTTATGACCGATGTGGATAGATTCTTGCAAGGCAAGGGGAATTGAGGGTTAGTGAGGATAGATGGGAATGTCAAATTTGAAACATAAACAGATTGGCTGTGACTAGAGTGAATGGCAGAGCAGGCTTGAGGGTCCCTCTTTTAAAATGGTCTACCTCTGTTCTTATTTCATGTGGTCATACATGGTTATGGGTTCAAAACCCAGCCCCTTATACAATCTAAGCCAATCTTGAGACAGTGCTGCCCTATTAGATATCTCATGTTGTAGTCATTATACCAATGGGTCATCTACTCCTCCTGATAGACACAATGATTCCATAAATCAAAGAAAACTCACCAATTTCTTCTTCAAGCACTGTCAGGGCAATAGAAGATCGAATTATTAATTTCATTGTTGCTTTGATAATATTTCTGTGCTTATGCTTATAACCAGAAACGGATGACAACACTGAACGTAATTCTAAAGTACTTAATTGGTCATGAAGTTCAGGAAAGACATGAGCTAACAACAAGTACACTCTTTCTATTTTGTACCTGCTATATCTCCTATTCTAGACAAAATGTCATTGATTGCTTCACCAAATGAACAAGTATGAGTTCCTGTGTTAAGGAGCAAATTGATGTGAAGCCAATAACTCAGTAAGGAGTGAGTTTGAACAGATTGTGTGTTTCACACAGCATAAACAGGGCACAGTAAGATCTTGTGGTAATAAAGTATCTTTTTATAGCTTTGGCAATACCCAACCTGTTTCACATCCAATAACATGCTTTTGAAGTGGAGAAATTGTGGACTAGCAGTTAACAGAGGAACTGGAGTAGTTTGTTTAGCCCATCAAGACTGCTTTGCCATGTTACACCATTACTGATGACTCCTCAATGCCACGTTCCCACAGTATCGCCATATCTCTTAATTCCTTTTGTCTCCAGGCAGCTATTGATTTCAGTCTTGAATCTGTTCAATGATTGTGGTTCCACATTATTCTCGAGTAGAGAGTTCCAAAAATCTCACTACTACATGAGAGAAGACATTCCTCCTCATCCTTTCAATTTACCAATATTTTTACTCTTAGAATAGCTGCTAAGCTGTTTAAGGAGCTGTATCAAAATGCTGGGAGGCCACATTGACCTAGGACCCAATTTGAACATCCAGAGATGTTCAGATGTGCCTATATTTAAGTAAAGGTTGCTGATTTTCATTGGCAAAGATGTGGATTACCTTCTATCTTTTGCTCTATCTCCTACTTTCTGTCAATTTCTTCAACCAAAGGGTAGTGAGCCTGAGAAATTCTCTGCCATAGAAAGTGATTGAGGCCAAAACATTGAATGTTTTCAAAAACAAATTAAATATAGTTCTGAGGGCTGAAGGAATAGAATCACAGAATCATAGAATCGATTCATAGAATTCCTACAATGCAGAAAGATGGTCCTTCGCCCATTGAGTCTGCACCTACCCTCCCAGACCCAGACCCTTACCCTATCCCTATCCCTGTACCCTCGCATTTACTGTAGCTAATCCACCTACCCCATACATCCCTGGACACTACAGAGTAATTTAGCATGGCCTATCTACCTGACCTGTACCTCTTTAGAGTGTGGGAGGAAACCAGAGCACCCAGGGAAACCCACGCCAACAAGAGGATAACGTGCAAACTGCACACAGACAGTCATTGGAGGGTGGAATTAAACCTGGGTTTCTGGTGCTGTGAGACCATGGTACTGGGTTGGATGATCAGCCATGAATGATGAAGCAGTCTCAAAGGACTGAATTGCCAATTCCTGCTCCTATTCTTTACGTCTCTATGTTTCTCCCTGCGGCAGAGAGCTGACATGGCTCGATAAATGTCTATTATGGCCAGTTAAAGGAGGCTGACAAATTTTCTAGTTGGCTTCTAGATTCTTGTAAATAAAAAGCCCCAAGGTTGCGGCCGAGTGACAGACAGTGGGAGGGGGGACACGTTTGCAAATGTTCACTCCCTCCATCACCGCTGCGCAGTCATAGCGGTGTGTACTAGCGACTGCAGAAATTTGCCAAGGTTTGTGACAAAGCCCACAAATGCAACCATCTAGAAGGATGAGGGCAGCAGATATATAAGAGTATCACCGCCTGCAATTTATACTCCAACAACCCACCACCCTGACTTGGAAATATATCGATGTTTCTACGGTGTCATTGTGTCAAAGTCCTGGGGAACACCATTCCTAATAGCAACTTGGATCTGCCTATGACGCATGGGCTGCAGTGGTTTAAGGAAGCAGCACACCAACACTGTCTCATGGGCAATTTGGTACAGGCAAAAATGCTGGTCCAGCCAGCAATGCTCACTTTTTGTGAATTTTTCTTTTAAATCATTAAAAGGCACGTGGCAAAACTGTTCTTGTTTGTGAGAAAGCAAAACAGTCAATTCCCCCACAATGTCAGAGTTCAGTGTCACAGTAATGTTCTTTATTTTGCAGCCTCATGCATTTTCCAAACACTCACTCTTTAAAGATATTGCCTTTTAAGTCGGAATCAACAATTTGCTGGTTTAGTTCTTAAACTGTTTCACAGAAGGTATAATTGCACTTAGGACATGCAGCTATTTCTCAGACTCATGCAGAGAACAGAGCTCTTGTCCTACATTTCGCCCCGAATTTCAGTTTCAAGAAAATGTGCTGTTTTGTAAGATTTTCGTCTTGGCAAGCAGCGATTTCTGTGAGTTTGTGCAGAACTTTGGCATCAGCTTCTGATATGAGTAGGGGGAGACAGTTCTTTCACTTCTGGTTTGTAGTCTCTCGATCTCTTGGTTGTAGGATGAAGCTAAGGGACTGAGCTGTCAATGATGTGCAAACTAGTACTTGGTGGCATTGTGAATTCTAAAGCAAACACATATTCCCCCTCTGGCACTATCAGTCAAGTATTTATTTCACCCTTGATCTCCATTTACAAGAGGTTTCCACATCCATAATCACCTTTCACATTGAATGCTGCATTTGCCCAAAGCCCCAGTGTAATAGCAATTGTCAAAGAAAACTGGGGGACTGCAGGGGCAGGTTTGCAGTGTTTACAAGACAGACTGAGAATACTGCTGTATAATCAGGCAGTGTGTGTTCTGGAGCACTGATTTTGAATGGAGAATGACATGAGTGTCTCAGCACTTAGCCTGCATGAAATGAATGGGGCACTTTAACTTAGCGATAGAAACATAGACAATTGGAGCGAGAGTAAATCATTCAACCCTTCAAAGCAGCACTGACATTCGATATGATCACCTCAGAGATATTAGCAGAACTTAGATTGCCCATAGCCTCTCAAAAAACAGATATGAGCTGATGAGCATAATGTTACATGACGGAAGTGTGATTAGCAACAGGTTAGCTTCATGTAGTGGGCTTGCAATGTCTCTTCCAGTTAAGACAGTAACAACGAGATCGAAAGAACCCCAAGTTTTAAACTGCAGTCAGCACTGAGTTATCCTTCAGTGTCACTAGGTCAGGAGTCAGAAGGAAAGTTATTTGCTGCAGAGTTTCTAGTCTTTAATCTACTCTTGTGGCCATAGAATTTGGATGGCTAATTCAGTTCAATTTCTAGTCAATGCTAACTTCCATGATGTTGGTGGTGGAGGGAGTGGGGAGGTGCTGGAAACACCATTGAATGTTAAATGGCAATGGTTAGATTGTCTCTTATTAGAGATGGTTACTGCTGCCATTTGTGTGGCATGAATGTTGTTTAGTCTTTATGCATGTTCCCCTCCAAGCCATTCATTGCCCTTGCATGGAAATATGTCACTGTTTCTTCAGTGTCACTGGGTCAAATTCCTGGAATTCCCTCCCTAACAGCATCATAAGTGTACCTGGACCACATGGACTGCATTAGTTCAAGAAGGCAGCTCACCACCACCTTCTCAAGGGCAACTAGGGACAGGCAATAACTGCTGGCCGACCTATGTCCCAAGAATAAATAAAAGAGAATGTCCAAATCCATAAGGCTCCAACTGGCCTCAGTATCCTGTGTTGAAGAGTGCTGCAATAAAAATGTCAATCAATGCTCTGGCTGTTGCTTATTATCCAGTGGCCCCATAGATAAGATATGATCCAGTCTCCCAGCTCAGTTAATTCCCTCATAAATGCTCCAGGCTGTGACACTGACTGATTGATGAAATAAATGCAAACCCACAGTGACCTACATCTGTTTTCTCCTTGCAAGCTGTTGCTAGGTTGCAGCTTGTGGGTGACATCCATAGCCTTAGCACAGAACTGGCTCAAGGTTTTCATGGGGGAAGTAATGAGGAAGGCTGCCTAGGCTGGAAATCCTAAACAGAGGCATTGAAAGGGTTTGCAGTCGCCCTGTGATATAAGAGAAAAGTTTCAAGAGGATGCAAGTTTTACTGAGCTGACATTATACCAAGATGGTTACTCAGTGTTCTAATCGCTGTCGCTGCTAACTCAGTTTTACAGGATTGTTAACAGCCCAGCTTTTGCAGGGGGAATCTAAGGAACACTGTTTATTATTCCTCATGCCTTTATATGGCAACTTTGTACAAATGAGAGACCCCTTTCAACAAAGGATTGGGGATTTTGTGAACAAGGCAAGTAAACAGCCTGTCTCCACAATTCATCAGATTAAAACAAATCTCACTGAAGTACAAAGCATCTAAACCAGTGCAAGTGAAATATTTAATTCAATATGTAACTATGCATAGATGTGTAAAAAAGACGGAAATAATATTAAAGGCAAGAGATAGAAGAGGTAGAAGGATAAAGTTAAAACAATTTTAAATTTTGTTTTAGTTATTTACAACACTAACAAAAATCAAGATTGGTATGAATGAGACTCCACACTTGTAAAAATTAATTTTCAGTGTCAGAGATTTTTATCAGGTAGTAATTAGAACCATTGTAAATTAACGTACACTCGAATGCTCTGTTGAAAGGGTATTTAATGGATAAGTGAAATAACTTAAAGCCTTTACATGTAAATTCTTTTATTTATTCATAAAGATGTGAGCATCACTTATTGTTCATTCCTGATTGTTCTTGGACTGAGTGGTTCTCGTCAAATGACTTGTTTGGCTGTTGCTGAAGGAAATTAAGAGTCAACCACATTTATAGGAGGGTAGAGTCATATAGGTCAGACCAAGTAAAAGGACAGGTTTCCTTTCCTAAAGAGCAAATATGAATCACATTTGTTTTTATAGCAATCATTGATAGTTCTCATGGTCATCATTACAAAGGCTAGCTATATATTCTAGACTTAGAGCCATAGAGTCATAGAGATGTACAGCATGGAAACAGACCCTTCAGTCCAACCCATCCATGCCGATCAGATATCCCAACCCAATCCCAGCACCCGGCCCATATCCCTCCAAACCCTTCCTATTCATATACCCATCCTGTGGGGCAAGCACACTGTACATTTATTGAACCAATTGGCCATGTTGGAAAGTGGTGAGGGGCTAATCCCAAGGCCATAGAGTTATAGAGATGTACAGCATGGAAACAGACCCTCCAGTTCAACTTGTCCATGCCGACCAGATATCCCAACCCAATCTAGTCCCACCTGCCAGCACCCGGCCCATATCCCTCCAAACCCTTCCTATTCATTTACCCATCCAAATGCCTCATAAATATTGCAATTGTACCAGCCTCCACCACATCCTCTGGTAGCTCATTCCATACATGTACCACCCTCTGCGTGAAATAGGTGCCCTGTAGGTCTCTTTTATATTTTCCCCCTCTCACCCTAAACCTATGCCCTCTAGTTCTGGACTCCCCGACCCCAGGGAAAAGACTTTGTCTATTTACCCTATCCATGCCCCTCATAATTTTGTAAACCTCTATAAGGTCATCCCATAGCCTCTGATGCTCCAGGGAAAACAGCCCAGCCTGTTCAGCCTCTCCCTGTAGCTCAAATCCTCCAACCCTGGCAACATCCTT
>NC_057716.1:97999704-98013612 GCF_004010195.1 Chiloscyllium plagiosum
CTTTGAGCCAATTCTGTATCCAAATGGCTAGTTCTCCCTGTATTCTGTGAGATCAAACCTTGCTAACCAGTCTCCAATGGGGAACCTTGTCGAATGCCTTACTGAAGTCCATATAGATTACATCTACCGCTCTGCTCTCATCAATCCTCTTTGTTACTTCTTGAAAAAACTCAATCAACATTGTGAGACATGATTTCCCACGCACAAAGCCATGTTGACTATCCCAAATCAGTCCTTGCCTTTTCAAATACATGTACCTCAGGATTCCCTCCAACAAATTGCCCACCACCGAGGTCATGCTCACCGGTCTATAATTCCCTGACTTGTCTTTACCTCCCTTCTTAAACAGTGGCACCACGTTTGCCAACCTCCAGTCTTCCGGCACCTCACCTGTGACTATCGATGATACAAATATCTCAGCAAGAGGCCCAGCAATCACTCCTCTCGCTTACCACAGAGTTCTCAGGTACATTTAAATTTTACTATAATCCAGGGTGTAATTTCAACCCATGGTCCCAAAACGTTAGCCTGGACTTCTCAATTACCTATCCAGTGACATATCATGACATCACAGTGTCCCCCTCTACTTTATGTAACTAACAGCAATGTAAAGGTGTGTTAGGACAAAAAGTGAAGTAAAAGCTATGATGAATAAATTTAAATCAGGAGACTACTGTTCATTCTGAACGTTTATAACAGCCACTTGACATTTCTCTCCAGACATAAACATTACCCTCATTATTGACACTCCATACTTCCCTTTATAAGTCTAAGGGCTGCCCATGGTTCTTAGTTAACATAAAATGGCTGCCTGTGGTTTGTAGTTGACATAGAAATGGCCCAAGAAGATGGTTAGCTAAAGCAGTAATTTACACAGTCAGAATCATAGTCTTCGTACTCACAGCAACCAGATAAGATAATAAAATATCTCATAGAAATCACAGAATAGAGTCTTATTAAGAAGAAACAAAAATGTAGTCCCTGCTTACCACTGAAACAGTTTTGATAGGGGAAGCACTGACAGAAGCCCCTCTTGCAAGTTAATTTATAGTTTGTTACTCAATATGGGATAGAAGGGGAAAAACTTGACTCACATTATTTAATGATTTGGAGATGCCGGTGTTGGACTGGGGTGTACAAAGTTAAAAATCACCTATTGGACTATAACCTGGTGTTGTGTGATTTTTAACTTTGTACACATTATTTAAGACCTTTTAGGTCATTGTAATCACATATACCTACACACCGTAGTTTTAATGTAGCTTCAGACAGAGACCATCTGGACAGGAATACCCTTTAAAAACCTTCATAGAGGCCCATTTCACCAGCTAATTCAAGCTTTGTTATTTAGCAAAAATTGGAAGATAAAACCAGATCTCCCTCTCTGTAACTGGATTCTCGACTTCCTGCAGTGACTTCCTGCAACATCACCTCTTCCACCACAAACCTTAACACCAGTGCCCCGCAAGGCTGCCTACACAGCCCCCTACCATACTCCTTATACACTCACGACTGTGTGGCCAATTTCTGCCCCAACGCCATCTACATGCTTGCTGATGACACCAGCATTGTAGGTTGGATCTTAAACATTGATGGGACAGAGTGGGGGAAGGAAATTAAGTGCTTAGTGGCATGGTGCGAAGAGAGCAATCTTTCCATCAACATCAGCAAAACAATGGAGCTGGTCATGGACATCAGGAAGTGGAGGGCATGTCCCTGTCTGTATCAATGGAACTGAGGTGGACATGGTCGAGACCATCAAGTTCCTGGGAGCGATGATCGCCAACAATCTGTCCTGGTCCACCAACGTGGATGCTATGGTCAAGAAAGTACAGCAATACCTCTACTTCCTCAGGAGGCTAAGGAAATTCAGCATGTCCATAAAGATTCTTATGAATTCTTATAAATGCACCATAGGAAGCATCCTATCTGGATGCAACTCAGTGTGATATGGCAACAGCTTGTTCTAAGACTGAAAGAAATGATTAACCTTTGTGAGCACAGTCACAACCCAGCCTTCCTTCCATTGACTCCATCTATACTTCCCACTGCATCAGGAAAGCAACCGATGTAATCTAAGACCCCTCTCACCCGGTTATACTCCCTTCCATCGGGCAGAAGATATGTAAGTTGGTATACATGCACAAACAGATTCAAGAACAGCTTCTTCCCTGCTATTATCAGAATAATGAATGGACCTCTTTAATGTTAATGTTGATCTCTCTCTGCACGTTCTCAGCAGCTGTAACACTGTATTCTTCACTCTGTTCTGTTACCCCGATGCACTAGTATAGTACAATCTAACTGTAAAGCACATAAGACAACACTTTTTACTGAACCTCAGCACAAGTGATAGCAATAACAAATGATAAATGTCCGAGGATATTTTCGCTTGACGTGCACACACCCCAGGGTTGAATGAGAAGATGGTCAGCCATGCGGTCAATACGGTAACAATTAATGGTTGGCACTGGCTGGGCCTCTTGTTGTTTTCTATCAGTCAAGAACCTGAAATGCACACAGAAATAATGAAATGAAAGAGCTCACAGAATTTGGTTTTCAGTGCAGCTGAATGAAATAGAAACTTAAGGGTTCTTGCTTCTCGTTCACAGCAAGTACATTGATTTATTCATTGATCACATTGCCCACTTCCTGCTCTATTGCAGAACTGACAGTGGAAACATCACCCAGTTTGTGAGCAGAATGGCAGGCATTCTAACGATTTGCCCTGACTATCAAATGCACACTTCCTTCACCGTAAATCCTCTTTAAACTGAGCCTGAAATATTCCTGAAATACTTTTGAGTCCTTTTGTGGAATTTTGGACTCTACCCAACAATAAGTTTCAACTAAGTGTTGGCAGGATGTGTAAAGTTGGGTCTATGTTCTCAAAAGGTCCGAAGAATGAGAAGTGTTCTCCTTGCAACATGAAAATGTCTGAAGGGTTGGGGGGGTGGGAGGCCGGGGGTGGGGGGAGCTGTTATCATGGTAATGTCACTGAACTAGTAATCCAGCAACCATGGCTGTAGCTCTGGGTTTATAAATTCTAACCCCACCATGATAGATGGTTTAATTTACCAAACACATCTTCCACCTTCCCAGTCAGTGTTCGACAAGGACCAATCCCTCTGTAATATCTTGGTTCACTCTTAATGCTTCTTCACTCTCCCCTGTAATCTCAGAAGGTGTAACACTTGCCCACTCACCTCCTCCCTCCTCACTGATGAAGGCCCCAACACACCTTCCAGGTGAAACAGCATTTCACTTGCCCTTCTTTCAATCTATTCTACTGCATTTACTGCTCACCAGGTGGCCTCCTTTACATTGGCAAGACCAACGTAGGCTGGGTGACCAATTTGTGGAATGTCTCCATTCTCTCCACAGGAATGACTCTGACCTTTGAATTGATTGTCATTTCAAAAAATAACTTGCTCCAATGTTAACATTTCTGTTGTCAGCCTGCTGTAATGTTCTGACAAGCTTAAGGAATAATACCTCATTTCATGTAGTAGCAGAATTCGGCCATTTGACCCATTGAGTCTACATCTGATCATGGCTGATATGTTTCTCAACCCCATTCTCCTGCCTTCTCCCTGTAACCCTTGATCCCCTTACTAATCAAGAACCTTTCTGCACTCCATTTTTTTTTTAATTCTCTTGCCTACTCCCCAAATGCTGTGCCATGTTTGGAATCTTGTTTACTTTGAACTCAGTAGCAAGACATCTCCCTTTTTAAATTTCCTTTCCTCATTCTCTATTATTAACTACCCCATGTCTTTTGCATTGGGTCCTTACGTCAACCGGCCTCTTGTTCCTCCTCTGCCTCTGTCAAAAGTATAAAAAAGGAACTTATTTTGCAACATTTTTCAGTTCTGAAGAACAGTCATACCAGACCCAAATCATTAACAGAACAAAGAATAAAGAGCAAAAAAAGAGTAAATGCAGCACAGATCCTTCAGCCCATCAACACTGCACCAAAACATGATGCCCTTCCAGACCAAAAACCATCTGCCTCTGTGCAGTCCATTACCCCTCTATTTCCTGCCTATTCATGTGTCTGTCAAGATGTCTCTTAAATCTTGCTATTGTAACTCATTCCATTACCTCATCTGACAGTGCATTCTGGGCACTTCCCATATTCTGTACAAAACACTTGTCTTTTAAATCTCCTTTAAACTTTCCCCCTTTTATTCCTCCAGTAAATTATGTTTTTACCCTTAGAAAAGGGGTATCCTCGTCTCTCATAATTTTGTAAACCTCTATCAGGTCACCCCTCAGCCGTTGGTATGCAAGTGAAAACAAATCAAAGTTTTTCCAATTTCTCTTCATAGCTAAACTGCTTCAGAACAGCTTCTCTCTCCACAGATGCTGCCAGGCTTGCTGAGTTTCTTCAGTGTTGTCTGTGTTTGTTTCAGAGTCTAATGGGAGAGGAGTACTGTGTCAGTCGCCTGAGGCGGGAATTGAACCCGGATCTCTGGCGCTGTGAGGCAGCAGTGCTAACCACTGTGCCACCGTGCCGCCCACTCCCACTGTCTGTGTTTGTCTGTGTTTGTTTCAGAGTCTAATGGGAGAGGAGTACTGTGTCCATTTCTGGTCATCCTGTTATAAAAAATATATTATTAACCTAGAGATGGTTCAGAAGAGATTTACCAGGATGTTGCTGGGTATGGAAGGTTTGAGTTATAAAGATGGGCTGGATAGGCCTGGGACTTGTTTCACTGGAGTATTGGAGGTTGAGAGGTCACCTTATAGAGGTTTGTAAAATCATGAGTTTTAGGATTGATAGTAGCTATCTTTTCCTTAGGATGGGAGATTTCAAAACCAGGGAGCATATTTTTAAGCTGGGAGGGGAGAGATTTAAACAAGACATGAGGGGCAAATTCTTTACACAGAGAATATTATGCATGTGGAACAAACTTCCAGAGGAAGTAGTGGATGTGGGCACAGTTACAACATTTAAAATATACTTAGATAAATTCATAAATAGGAAATGTTTAGATGGATATGGGCCAGGAGCAGGCAGGTGGGACCTTTTTAGTTCGGGATTATGTTAAGCATGGACTGGTTGGACTGAAAAGCCTGTTTCTGTGCTGTATGACTCTATGATTCCATGACAGGGCAGGCTTTGAGATGTTTCCCATTGCCTACGGAACTGAGGAAACTGGGGCACCCATCTCAGGATAAGGGGACCATAATTTAGGGCTGATTTGTGACGAAATGTTATTACTTAAAAATTGTGTATATTTGGAATTCTCCACATTAGAAGGTTACAAGTGCTCTATCATTGAATATATTCATGGCTTTTGGATAGTCAGGATCTGAAACCCCCCATGGAACCATGTTGCAGTTGTACAGGGCATTGGTTAGGCCACTTTTGGAGTATTGTGTGCAACTCTGGTCTCCTTCCTAAGACCAAAAGACATAGGAGCAGAGATTAGACCATTCAGCCCATTGAGTCTGCTCTGCCATTCAATCATGGCTGATAAGAAAGCCACAAAAAGAGCTTTAAAGAAAAGTAAGATAGAATATGATAAATAACTAGCACAGAATATAAAGACAGATGGCAAATGTTTCTATAAATACATAAAATGAAGAATAGTGGCTAAAGCAAATGCTGGTCATTTAGAGGATGAGAAGGGGCAGTTAGTTATGGGATATGATGAAATGGCTCAGGCATTGAAAAGGTACTTTGCATCGATCTTCACAGTGGAGGATGCTAGTAAAATGCCAGTAAGTGACGAAGAAACAAAGGTAGGTGAGGACCTGGAAACAATCTGTATTACAGAAGAGCTAGTCTTGGGTAAGCTAATGGAGGTAAGGACAGATAAGTCTCCTGGCCCTGATGGAATGAATCCCAGCGTACTAAAGGAGATGGCGGGAGAAATAGCAGTGAACTGTCGGTAATTTTCCAAAATTCACTGGACTCTGGGGCACTCCCAGCAGATTGGAAAATGACAAATGTGACACCATTGTTTAAAAAGGGAAGTAGACAAAAGATAAGGAATTATAGACCAGTGAGCTTAACCTCTTTAGTGGGGAAGATGCTTGAATCTATTATCAAGGAAGAAATAGTGGGGCATCTCGAAACAAATTGTTCCATTGCACAGACATAGCATGGGTTCATGAAGAGCAGGTCATGCTTCACAATTCTTTTGGAATTCTATAAAAACATTTCAAGCAAGGTGGACAACAACAAGCCGGTGGAGTGGTGCACCTAGATTTCCAAAAGGCCTTTGGCAAGGCGCTGCACATGAGGCTGCTGCATTAGAGAAGGATGCATCGTGTTAGGGGGTAGAGTATTAGCATGGATAGAGGATTGGTTGACTGACAGGAAACAAAGAGTGGGGATAAATGAGTGCTATTCTGGCTGGCAATCAGTGACTAGTGGTGTGCCTCAGGGATCAGTGTTGGGACAACAATTATTTACAATTTACATAGATGATTTGGAATTGGGGATCACGTGTACGGTGTCAAAGTTTGACGATGACATTAAGATGAGTGGCAGAGCAAAGTGTGCAGAGGACTGTGAAACTTTGCAGAGGAACATAGATATGTTGAGTGAGTGGGCAAAGGTCTGGCAGATGTAATTCAATGTTAGTAAATGTGAAGTCATACATTTTGATAAGAGTAACAGTAAAATAGATTATTACTTGAATGGTGAAAAGTTGCAGCATGCTGCTGTGCAGAGGGACCTGGGTGCCTTTGTGCATGAATCGCAGAAGGTTGGTCTGCAGGTACAACAAGTAATTAGGAAGGCAAATGGAATTTTGTCCTTCATTGCTAAAGGAATTATAGACCAGTGAGCTTAACCTCTTTAGTGGGGAAGATGCTTGAATCTATTATCAAGGAAGAAATAGTGGGGCATCTCGAAACAAATTGTTCCATTGCACAGACATAGCATGGGTTCATGAAGAGCAGGTCATGCTTCACAATTCTTTTGGAATTCTATAAAAACATTTCAAGCAAGGTGGACAACAACAAGCCGGTGGAGTGGTGCACCTAGATTTCCAAAAGGCCTTTGGCAAGGCGCTGCACATGAGGCTGCTGCATTAGAGAAGGATGCATCGTGTTAGGGGGTAGAGTATTAGCATGGATAGAGGATTGGTTGACTGACAGAAAACAAAGAGTGGGGATAAATGAGTGCTATTCTGGCTGGCAATCAGTGACTAGTGGTGTGCCTCAGGGATCAGTGTTGGGACAACAATCATTTACAATTTACATAGATGATTTGGAATTGGGGATCACGTGTACGGTGTCAAAGTTTGATGATGACATTAAGATGAGTGGCAGAGCAAAGTGTGCAGAGGACTGTGAAACTTTGCAGAGGAACATAGATATGTTGAGTGAGTGGGCAAAGGTCTGGCAGATGTAATACAATGTTAGTAAATGTGAAGTCATACATTTTGGTAAGAGTAACAGTAAAATAGATTATTACTTGAATGGTGAAAAGTTGCAGCATGCTGCTGTGCAGAGGGATCTGGGTACCTTTGTGCATGAATCGCAGAAGGTTGGTCTGCAGGTACAACAAGTAATTAGGAAGGCAAATGGAATTTTGTCCTTCATTGCTAAAGGGGTTGAGTTTTAAAGCAGGGAGGTTATGTTGCAGCTGCACAGGGTGCTGGTAAGGCCACACTTAGAGTACTGTGTGCAGACTTGGTCTCCTTACTTAAGAAACAATGTACTGATACTGGGGTGGGGGGTACAGAGGAGGGTCATTAGGTTGATTCCGGAGTTGAGGGGGTTGTCTTAAGTGGAGAGGCTGAGTAGACTGGGATTTTATTCACTGGAATTCAGGAGGGAGGACATATAAAATTATGAAGGGAATCGATAAAATAGAAATAGATAGGATGTTTCCACTGGCATGGCCTCAAGATTAGAGGAAGCAGGTTTAGAACTGAACTGAGAAGGAACTTCTTCACCCAGAGGGTTATTAATCTATGGAATTCCTTGCCCAGGGAAGTAGTTGACACTACTTCAGTAATCGCTTTTAAAGCTAAGGTAGATACTTTCTTGAAAAATAAAGGAATTAATGGATATGGTGAAAGCGCAGGTAAGTGGAGCTGAGACCATGAGATGATCAGCCGTGGCAGAGCAGACTCAGAAGACCGAACGGCCTACTCCTGCTCATAGGTCTTATGTTCTTATAAATGTCTCAACCCCATTCACCCCCTTTCTCCCGTAACTCTTGATCCCTTTGATACTCAAGGACCTATCTATCTTAGTCTTAAATATACTCAATGACCTGGCTCCCACAGCCTTCTCTGGCAATAAATTCCATAGATGCACCACTCTCTGGCTGGAAAGGTTTCTCCTTATCTTCATTCTAAAAGGTCTTCCCTTTATTGTAAGGCTGTGCCCTTGGGTGCTAGTCTCTCCTACCAATGGAAACATCTTCCCAACATCTACTCTGTTCAGGCCATTCAATTTTCTGTATGTTTCAATTAGATTTCCCCCCTCATCTTTCTAAATTCCATAGAGTATGGATCCAGAGTCCTCAAACATTCCTCATATCCTCCTATAGGAAAGATGATGTGAAACTTGAAAGGGTTTAGAAAAGATTTACAAGGATGTTGTCCAGGTTGGAGGGTTTGAATTAAGGGGAGAGGCTGAATTGGCTGGGGATGTTTTCCCTGGCATGTCGAAGGCTGAGGAGTGACCTTATGAGAGGTTGAAATAATCATGAGGGGCATGGGTGGGGTAAATAAACAAAATCTTTTCCCTGATTTGGGGAGTTCAGAACTAGAGGGCATAGACTTCAAAATGGACCTGAGGGTCAACCTTTTCAGGCAGAAGGTGGTGCATGAATGGAATGAGCTGCCAGAGGAAGTGGTGGAGGCTGGTACAATCACAACATTTAAAAGACATCTGAATGGGCACATAAACAGGAAGGGTTAGGAAGGGATGGGACTAGATTAATTTAGGATATCTGGTCAGCATGGACGCGTTGGACAGAAGGGTTTGTTTTCGTGTTGTACATATCTATAACTCTGTGACACATTTTGGAAAGTAGAGTTGAGGCAGTTTACTCCTGCTCATATTTCAAGGACATAGAGGTGGCCAGAACTGAAGGGCCACAGATATATTGGAGAATTGTAGGATGACAGGAGGTTGCAGAAATAGAAGGCAGTGAAGCATGGAGGAATTTGAAAATGATGGGGTGCTGGAAAAGCACAGCAGGTCAGGCAGCATCTGAGGAGCAGCAGAATTGACGTTTTGGGCATAAGCCCTTCATCAGGAATCATCACTTTCTCTGAAGGATTTGAAAATGTAGAATAGGAAATGTACAAGGTTTGATTTGCCAAACTGGTCACCAATGTCGGTCTGCGAGCGCAGGCGATGGGGCAGGTGAACAGGGTTTGCTGCAAGTTACATTATGATTTGCAAAGCTTATACCTGGGCATGAAGGAAATGTAAGAAGTTGAGTCTTCACCTCTGCCTAGTCAGTCCTGGGGAGGACTGAGCAACAAAAAGGCACTTCTGAAGGAATAAATACTACAGGCTCCTATCTCACTCTGACTGGTCCTGTTAGAGTTTTATAGGTTTCTCTGACATCCCCCCCCCCCCGCCCCTCTGATTCTTCTGATGACTCAGAGGCTGGAATGTTACCCAGGGCACTACAGGACGCCCCTTGTAAGATGTGGAAGTGCAGCCTTATTTGAAGCTAAGTAGCAATTTGGCTGTTTGTTTGATCAACAATATTCCTGGGGGACAGTAGGCTGAATGTGAAGGCGCATCAGGAAATATGGATTGAACTGAGCAAGTTGGTATTTTTACCCTGTTTTAATTGCAGTTATTATTGGAAACTAATTTTTTTTAAAATCCAGAGGGCAAGATACTGGCAAGGTTAAAGAGGATAAAGTAAAATGAAGTACATCAGGAAATAACGATAATTGGATACCAAGCTTGGACCTTAAAAGCCAAGATATTAGCATAATCTAATATCAAATGTCACTCTATTATGCTACAATTTAATTTAAATTAATTTGTTCCTAATTGCAAGTCAAAAGTTTTTTTTACAAGTTAACTGCCTGATTACATTTTTTAAACTTTATATTATGTAGGCTTTATCACAGATTTTCCTGTCTCAGTCAAATCAATTCTATTTCAAGCTGAAAGGACTTAACATCTTAAGGAATGTCACTAAATTTAAATTTCTAAATACTTGCCTTGCACTTTTTCATTGGACTACATTCTTAAGTAAATACACTAAAGCTGCAGGATGTATCAGTCTCTTGAGTTATTGCTGGATCCTGCCTGAGCCAGTGATGGATTGTGAATAGAGATACGCGCAGCAGGTTGTGGGATGAAGCAGAGGTTGGGGAAGGGGATAGCGTACAAGGGGAGAAAGCTGCTGGAACCCCATCAATGTTATCGCAATCACCACTAGAAGGATCTGTACTGACCAGACCCTCACATATCTGGACATTTGAACAGTCCCCTGTCTTTCCAATTCATCTTTGACAACATAGAGTCATAGAGGTGTACAGTATGGAAACAGACCCTTAGACCGACCCGTCCATGCCGATCTGATATCCTAAATTAGTCTAGTCCCATTTGCCAGCATTTGGCCCATATCCCTCTAAACCTTTCCTATTCATATACCAATCTAGATGCCCTTTTAAATGTTGTAATTGTACCAGTCTCTTCCACCTCTTCTGGCAGTTCATTCCACACATGCACCACCCTACGTATGAAAACGTTGCACCTTAGGTCCCTTTTAAAACTCAAACCTCTGCCGACTGCCTGAACATCAATTCTCAACATGACTTTTGTGAAGGGCAATTTCCTAACATTGCCCTTTTAGTCTTGTTCTTTCTGAAGAAATATTCTGCATGTTATTTCTCCATTCCAGTTTAGTTTGTCTTGTTTATTTTACAAGGGACATCCTGTAGCACCCTGGGTAACATTCCAGCCTCTGAGTCATCAGAAGAATCAGAGTGGGGGGAATGTCAGGGAAACCTATAAAACTCTAACAGGACCAGAACTGCTGTGCTCTTCCAGCAGCACTAATCCAGAATCTGGTTTCCAGCATCTGCAGTCATTGTTTTTACCCAGTCAGAGTAAATGCCAGGGAGTCCAGAACCAGGGGTCACAGCTTCAGGATATGGGGTATGCCATCTGGGGCTGAGAGGAGGAGAAATTTCTTCACCCAGAGAGCAGTGAGCCCACGGAATTCTCTGCCACAGAATGAGGCTGAGGCCAAAAAAATTGAATGTTTCCAAGAAGGAGTTAGGTTTTTTGGAATCAAAGGATATGGGGACAAGGCCGGAACAGGGTTCTGAGTTAGATGGTCAGCCATTACAGAGCAGGCTTGAAGGTCCAAATGACTGCTCCTGCTCCTATTTTGTAAGTTACTTTGAGTCAGAGGTTCCATGTTCAAGTCCCACAGCAGGACATGCTGGTCAGGGGGAAAGTGCATTCATAATGAGGAGAAGCAAGATGATTATCAATCTGTAAATCCTTCCAGCATATGCTGATGCTAGCTGTTAAGAATGGGAGAAATTTTTGTTGAGTTACTTGATGCAAAATAGTTTAAAGCCTCGATCATAGCTTCAGGTGACAACACGCAGCAGCCTTGGATTCCCTGCATAATCTGAAATACACTATCACACATCCATACGGTTTATTCCCCTATGTCTTCAATCCTGGAATATGGCTGTTCTACATACACATACTCAATAGCTCTATATAATATCTCTCTATTCTATATCACCTCAAAAATTGAGTGATAATCTGGATGTCACACGAGACTAACGTTTGACGTGATCTCAGTTTCCTGGCTGCTGGATTTGGCTAAAATTCGTCACAGAAATATTAGAGAAAACAGTCACTGTTTTAAAAAGGAGAAGGATTGGAGGCAATGTAGCTTTAGAAATTTTATTATGTCTGTAATAGCTCAGGATTATCTCCATAGATTTACTTTCCTCACCATGGCAGCATCTATACTGTCCATTCTACCAATTTTACAATGGAATGTCTTGAACTGCAAACAGTGGACTTGCTAATATTTTGTTTAAATTCATTACTACCTCCTTAATCTTGTATTCCATGTCAAACATTGATTAACGCAAATTCTATTAGTTTTTTTTTAATAGCTTTATTTTCTACTCTGTCACTGCCAGAAAATTATGTGTTTGACTTCCAAAGTTCCACTGCTTATTCATGCTCTTAAGTGTCTTTGCATTAAGTGTCTGGTAATGGATTAAGTTAACGTCTAGTCCTTATTCCAAAGATAATTTCTTTGCTCCCATTCACCTTAAGTTGCATCTGTTCCATGGCTGCCTACTCTAGTAAACTGTCATTTTGAAATCAAAACAGAAAATGTCGGGAAAACTCAGCAGGTCTGAAGAGAGTGACAGACAGAAATGTTTTAGGTACAATATGTCTTTTCTTTGGAAAAGACTTTTCGTTTGTTCCTTCTGAAGTTATTTTATAGTCTTCCTCAATGTTTCCCAAACATTATTACCATCGGCAAAATTTGAGAGAGTGTCCTTGAAGCCAAATCCAAAATGGTTGTTGGACCCTAATGACATAGCAAGCGCAAGACTCATATTTGGGTGACGTTGCCTCCTATCCTTCTCCTTTTTAAAATAGTGCCTGTTTTCTCAGCCAAGAAACTGAGATCACGTCAAACGTTGGTCTGGTGTGACATCCAGACTATCACTCAATTTTTGAGGTGAAAATGTTCCTTTCTATCCTGTCCTCCAATCAACCTTCTCATCCATTCTGTTTCATTTCCTCGGAAAAATGCCTGAAGATTTCTACAAAGCTGTATGAGAACCATCTAACTGAATATCTCCCTAATCTCTATGTACTCTTCAACCGCTGCTTTCCTGTTACTTAGCAAGTTCGTCACTTCTTCTGAAAAACTATGTTACGTTTGTCTAACATGCTGCATCATTAACAAATCAATTGGTTAATCAAAACATTTCATAACCATCGCTCATAGACCCTTGTATTATGGAATGTTAGTTAAGCCGAAAAGGTTTAAGGCTAAGAGTGAAAAATGAAAAGAATTTCATCTCCGGCAGCTGGCAATTTATGCAAAGAAAGTGCTTGTTCCTCTTGATTAAAAATTTAAAATGATGTTTCCCTCGGAATAGAAAATGAAGATTATAATGTAACCGGTAATAAAGGTTAATAAAACCCAGAGCATCTCAGTTATTGGGCTAGAGCAATGGTTAATGAAAATAAATAGCTAGAAGAGTGTTTCTAGGATTGTTCACACCCCTGTACCTGATACCAGAGAACATTTAATATTGCATAAGTATTCCTTTACTTAACTCTAGCTGCAAGCTTGCTTTCATAAAAATAAAGATCTCAATTCTTCCTCTCCTAAATTTTCCTCTTTTGTCTCTCATAACATCCAAATGTGGGATCATACTTTACTCCCCTGTGCTGAAATCATGAGTTCTTGCATAAAGATTACAGGCCATTCAGTCCACTGGGTGTATGCTGGTGTTTATACTGACCACAAGCTTCATTGCAACCCATCAAAATATTCTTCATATTTCTGCTGTCAGATCTCTGTATTGCACGATCAAGGTGGGAGGAGTCCTGTTCGATGTTTCCACAGGCCACAACATAAAAGCAGGTCTTGACATGACTAATCATATGCCTTCGTGACTACCTGGTCAGGTCCATGCCCCCCTACAACACACCATCCCATCCTGGCACCTTCCCCTGCCACCGCAGGAATTGCAAAACCTGCGCCCACACCTCCTCCCTCACCTCCATCCAAGGCCCTAAAGGAGCCTTCCACATCCATCAAAGTTTTACCTGCACATCCACCAATATCATCTATTGTATCCGTTGCTCCCGATGCAGTCTTCTCTACATTGGGGAGACTGGATGCCTCCTAGCAGAGCGCTTTAGGGAACATCTCCGGGACACCTGCACCAATCAACC
>NC_057716.1:98013707-98024548 GCF_004010195.1 Chiloscyllium plagiosum
ATCACCTTCACCCCCTCCCCCACTCACCTATTGTACTCTATGCTACTTTCTCCCCTCCCCTACCCTCCTCTAGCTTCTCTCTCCACGCTTCAGGCTCTCTGCCTTTATTCCTGATGAAGGGCTTTTGCCCGAAACGTCAATTTTACTGCTCCTCGGATGCTGCCTGAACTGCTGTGCTCTTCCAGCACCACTAATCCAGAATCTGGTTTCAAGTATCTGCAGTCATTGTTTTTACCTAATCATATGCCTTCTCTACATGGGTCTTAGAACAGAAAGATCCATTGACCAGGTTTCTTTAATCAACACAAAAATATGGTTTTATTACGAAACAAAACCGATTGAACAAAGTTGTAGAATTAATAAATACATAAAATGAAAGAAAATATAAATGTTTATCCTTCCAAGTAACCCAAAGCACATACAAATTCAAACACTTCCGTTGAAGAGTGAAAAGAAATTCTCAATGATGGTTGTTCTTGTACCTGGCTATGCTTGGGGCAGTAAAGTGGCTCAGTGGTTAGTACTGCTGCCTCACAGCACCAAGGACCTGCGTTCAATTCCATCCTCAGGCAACTTTCTGTGCAGAGGAGAAAGTGAGGACTGAAGACCAGAGTCAAAAAGTGTGGTGCTGAAAAAGCACAGGCAGTATCTGTGGAGCAGGAAAGTCGATGTTTTGAGCAAAAGCTTTTCATCAAAAACGTTGACTGTCCTGTTCATCAGATGCTGCCTGACTAGCTGTGCTTTTCAAGCACCACACGTTTTGACAATTGTCTGTGCAAAGTTTGCATGTTCTCCCCATACTTTGTGGGTTTGCTCTAGTTTCCTCCCACAGTCCAAGGATGAGCAGGTTAGGAGGGTGAGCTGGGGAATTCAGGGTTACAGGGATGGGATGGGTCCGGGCGGGATGTTCTTTGGAGAATCAGCATGGACGCAATGGGTCAAATGGCCTGCTTCCATGCTACAGGGATATAATGAAAAAGATAAGGCATATAGAATGCTCCTGCATGTGTCAACTTTGGCGATTCCCAGGGAGGGTTTCCCTCCATGATCCCCAGTGAGTTTTGCTACTTAGTTTTTGTCTGCTTACCTCATTAAGTGTCCTACCTCCACATCGCTGATTTGTCTAACCTTGTGCCCAGCAGCAGTGGGAGAGCTAGATGGTGCCAGGATCTTAAGGCGTTTGTACAGCAGGCATCGTAATTTAAACCCCAGCTAAATGCCATCTCAAATGATGCCTACTTAGTCTGAAGTAGCCACCCAGGTCAGTGTGGTGCCCACCGTCTGGAGGGCAGCACCACCATGCAGCAAGAAGGTAAATGACCCTCTAAACTCTTCCCACAAAGTCTCAGCATCTACCACTGCCAACAGTAAGTGCAGGGCCTTTCACCACTCACTCTCACCCATCACCCTTCAAATTAGCAACCATTCCTGCCCTCCACACTTTCTCCTCAATTACACAGGAAACCTCATCACCTTTCCTGATTGAAGATGGACCAGCCCCCTGTCTGGCAGTATTCCCCTTTGATTGGAATCAGAATGACTCCTCTTCGACCGCCAGGTGTGGCCATTTGGTTGAAGCACAAGCAGAATGCTGTGTCCTGTATACCTCTGCGATATGTTGTACAACAAAGAACAAAGAAAATTTACAGCCCAGGAACAGGCCCTTTGGCCTTCCAAGCCTGAGCCAATTCAAATCCACTGTCTAAACCTGTCGCCCATTTCCTAAGCATCTGTATCCCATCTCCTTGTGCATCTGTCCAGACGCATCTTAAATGAATCTACCGTGCCTGCCTCTACCACCTCTGCTGGCAACGCGTTCCAAATGCCTACCACCCTCTGTGTGAAACACTTGCCACATGTATCCCCCTTAAATGTCTTACGAGGAAAAGCTGAGGGACTTGAGGGCTGTTTTCATTAGAGAGAAGAAGGTTGAGAGGTGACTTAATAGAGACATATAAGATAATCAGAGGGTTAGAAAGGGTGGACAGGGAGAGCCTTTTCCCAAGTATGGTGACGGTGAGCATGAGGGGGCATAGCTTTAAATTGAAGGGTGATAGATATCGGACAGATGTCAGAGGTAGTTTCTTTACTCAGAGAGTAGTAAGGGTATGGAATGCTTTGCCTGCAACGGTAGTAGATTCACCAACTTTAAGTATATTTAAGTCGTCATTGGACAAGCATATGGACGTATATGGAATAGTGTAGGTTAGATAGGCTTGAGATTGGTATGACAGATCGGCGCAACATCGAGGGCCGAAGGGCCTGTACTGCGCTGTAATGTTCTATATTCTATGTTCTATGTAAACTTTCCACCTCTCACCTTGAAAGTTTGACCCCTCGTTATTGAATCCTTCACCCTGGGAAAAAGCTTGTCTCGATCCACCCTATCGATACACTTCATGATTTTGTAAACCTCAATCAGTTCCCCCGTCAATCTCCTTTTTTCTAATGAAAACAAACCTAACCTACTCAACCTGTCTCCATAGCTAGCACCTTCCATATTAGGCAACATCCTCATAAACCTTCTCTGCACCCTCTCCAAAGCATCCACATCCTTTTGGTAATGTGGTGACCAGAACTGTACACAGTATTCTAAATGCAGCTGAATCAATATCTTGTACAATTTTAACATGACTTGCCAGCTCTTATACTCAATACCCCGTCCAATGAAGGCAAGCATACCATATGCCTTCTTGACCACTCTATCCACCTGTGCAGCAACCTTCAGGGTACAATGGACCTGCACTCCCAGATCTCTCTACCCATCAACTTTTCCCAAGGCTCTTCCATTCATTGTATAATTTGCTCTCGAATTAGACTTGCCTAAATGCATCATCTCACATTTGTCTGGATTGAAATGCATCTGCCACTTTTCCGCCCAACTCTCCAGTCTATCTATATCCTCCTGTATCCTTTGACAGTCTCTTATGCTTTCTGCTACTCCACCAATCTTTGTGTCATCTACAAACTTACTGATCATGCCAACAGTGCCCTCTTCCAGATCATTTATGTATATCACAAACAACAGTGATCCCAATACTGACCCCTGTGGAACATCACTGGTCACCTTTCTCCATTTCGATAAACTCCCTTCAACTGCTACTCTCTGTCTCCTGTTGCTCAACCAGTTCTTTATCCACCTAGCTAGAACACCCTGCACACCATGTGACTTCACCTTGTCCATTAGTCTACCATGGGGAACCTTATCAAACGCCTTACTAAAGTTCATGTATATGACATCAAGAGCCCTTCCTTCATCTATCAACTTGGTCACTTCCTCAAAGAACTCTATTAAATTGGTAAGGCGCCATTTCCCCTGCACAAAACCATGTTGCCTATCACCGATAAGCCCATTCTTTTCTAAATATAAATAAATCCTATCCCTCAGTACCTCCTCCAAAAACCTTCCCACCACCGACGTCAGGTTCACTGGTCTGTGGTTACCCGGAATATCCCTACTACCTTTCATGTACGGGGGGACAACATGACCAGTCCTCCGGCACCTCATCTGTATTTAAGGATGTCACAAAGATATCTGTCTGGGCCCCAGCTATTTCCTCTCTCGCCTCCCTCAGCAACCTGGGATAGATCCCATCCGCTCCTGGGGATTTGTCCACCTGAATAACCTCTAGCCTACCCAACACATCTTCCCTACTTATGTCAACGTGATCCAGACTAATCAAACTTCTATCTTTAATCTCAACACTTTCCAGTGATTTGAACTCAACACTGAGTTCAACAATCTCAGATTGTAATTTCTGCCACCAATTTACTCCACATGTGTTTTTCTTTCTTTTGTCTGGTTCAGACACATCTTACCTCTTTTTCAATCAATTCATTTTGCATTTAATGACTACTATACAACCATTCATGCCTTGCAGATATATACCTTTTGTTTTATTATAACATACATTTCCATTCTTCTGTGAATCACAAAGTCATAGAGGCACAGAAGCATAGGATCTCTACACTGTGGAAACAAGCCCTTCAACCCAACAAGTCCAAATCCACCTTGACCCATTCCCCTAACCTATTAGTCTACATTTACCCCTGATTAATGCACATAACCTACACACCCTTGAACACTATGGGCAATTTAGCATGGTCAATTCACCTCACCTGCACATTTTTTGGATTGTGGGAGGAAACTGGAGCACGCAGAGGAAATGCACACAGACACGGGGAGAATATGCAAACTCCACACAGACAGTCACCCGAGGCTGGAATTGAACCTGGGACCCTGGTGCTGTGAGGCAGCAGTATCCTGCTGTATTCAATCTGTCTTTCCCTGCATCCTATTAAGGCCTCCCATTTTGATCTTCCTGTGCTGTTCGCATCTTCCACTCTCTTAAAAACTCTTACACTTTTATCATTCTTCAGTTCTAATAAAAGATCATCTCAACCCGTGGTATTATTAAGCCTGTTTCTCTCCAAAGATAAAAGAAAGAACTGAAGATGTTGAAAATCAGAAACAAAGAAACAGAAATCGCTGGAGAAACTCAACAGGTCCTGCAGCATCTGTGGAAGGAAGCAGAGTTAACTTTTTGAGGCTGGTTTTGATGTAAGGTATCTGGACTCAAAGCATTGTCTCTGTTTTCTTCTGACAAATGCCGCCAGGCCTGCTGAATTTCTCCAACAATTTCCATTTTTGATTCTCTCCAAAGATGCTGGCTAACCTACTGAATATTTCCAGGTGAGGTGCCGAAAACAGGAGGTTGGCTAACATGGTGCCACTGTTTAAGAAGGGTGGTGAGGACAAGCCAGGGAACTACAGACCAATGAGCCTGATGTCAGTGGTGGGCAAGCTGTTGGAGGGATTCCTGAGGGACAGGATGTTCATGTATTTGGAAAGGCAAGGACTGATTCGGGATAGTCAACATGGCTTTGTGCATGGGAAATCATGTCTCACAAACTTGATTGAGTTTTTTGAGGAGGTAACAAAAAGGATTGATGAGGGCAGAGCAGTAGATGTGATCTATATGGACGTTTGACAAGGTTCCCCATGGGAGAGTGATTAGCAAGGTTAGATCTCATGGAATACAGGGAGAACTAGCCATTTGGATACAGAACTGGCTCTAAGGTAGAAGACAAGAAGGTGAGGGTGGAGGGTTGTTTTTCAGACTGGAGGCCTGTAGCCAGTGGAGTGCCACAAGGATCGGTGCTGGGTCCTCTTTGTTTTGTCATTTACATAAATGATTTTGATGCGAGCATAAGAGGTACAGTTAGTAAGTTTGCAAATGACACCAAAATTGGAGGTGTAGTGGACAACGAAGAGGGTTACCTCAGATTACAACAGGATCTTGATCAGATGAGCAAATGGGCTGAGAAGTGGCAGATGGAGTTTAATTCAGATAAATGCGAGGTGCTACATTTTGAGAAAGCAAATCTTAGCAGGACTTATACACTTAATGGTAAGGTCCTAGGGAGTGTTACTGAACAAAGAGACCTGGAGTGCAGGTTCATAGCTCCTTGAAAGTGGAGTCGCAGGTAGATAGGATAGTGAAGAAGGCGTTTGGTATGCTTTCCTTTATTGGTCAAAGTATTGAGTAAAGGAGTTGGGAGGTCATTGCAGCTGTACAGGACATTGGTTAGGCGACTGTTGGAATATTGCGTTCAATTCTGGTCTCCTTCCTATCGGAAAGATGTTGTGAAACTTGAAAGGGTTCAGAAATATTTACAAGGATGTTGCCAGGGTTCGAGGATTTGAGCTGTAGGGAGAGGCTGAACAGGCTGGGGCTGTTTTCCCTGGAGGCTGAGAGGTGACCTTATAGAGGTTTACAAAATTATGAGGGACATGGATAGTGTAAATAGGCAAAGTCTTTTCCCAGGGGTCAGGGACTCCAGAACTAGAGGGCATAGGTTTAGGGTAAGAGGGGAAAGATAGAAAAGAGACCTAAGGAGCAACTTTTTCACGAAGAGGGTGGTACATGTATGGAATGAGCTGCCAGAGGAAGTGGTGGAGGCTGGTACAATTGCAACAATTAAGAGTCATTTGGATGGGTATATGAATAGGAAGGGTTTGGAGGGATATGGGCTGGGTGTTGGCAGGTGGGACTGGATTGGGTTGGAATATCTGGTCGGCATGGACGGGTTGGACTGAAGGGTCTGTTTCCATGCTGTACATTTCTATGACTCCATGACTCTATGACACTTTAAAAATGTTATCTTTTAAAAGGTGTCTACTGTAATGCTGAAGAGGTAGCAGTGACTAGTTGGAGAGGGAAGATAACAAGGCTAACTCTTAAAAGGTGGGTGGCAAGGTGGCACAGTGGTTAGCCAGAGACCCGGGTTCAATTCCTGCCTCGCATGACTGATTGTGTGGAGTTTGCACATTCTCCCCATGTCGGCGTGGGTTTCCTCCGGGTGCTCCGGTTTCCTCCCACAGTCCAAAGATGTGCAGGTCAGGTAAATTGGCCACGCTAAATTGCCCATAGTGTTAGGTAAGGGGTAAATGCAGGGGTATGGGTGGGTTGCGCTTCGGCGGGGTGGTGTGGACTTGTTGGGCCGAAGGGCCTGTTTCCACACTGTAAGTTATCTAATCTAGAAAAAAAATTGATCATTATGCAGCACCATTTATATTGGGTCATTTAGCTCAATATTTTGCTAAAGCAAAACCCAGGAATTACTCTGCTGCATTATTAATTATTAACATCTCAGATTGTGTATTGAGTTTACAGAATTAGGGTGCACACACTGATTTGTATTCATTAAATACAATACAGGAAACTCTTAGAATGGTCTTTGCATTTATAGCTGAGCATGATATTTATATTGATTTAATTCAAGATAATGTACTCTCCATACAGAACTTTCAATACGGATATATATACATTCAACAGAACTCAGCATAAAAACTAATATTTAATGGTAGTAGTTTTCTGCAAGCTAAGTTTCTGAATAAATTGACAATAACTCTAAAATGAAGCAAAGGAATTTAATATTTTTGTTGTTCTGGACTTAGCATTTGAAGATTGCTAAAATTTAAACTCATGCACCAATTTAGTCCATCATTTGTTCATTAGATAATAGCATGGAATCAAACAGTAGAAAAAGAGGACATTCAGCCTTCACTTCTATCCTGACTCTTTGCACAAGTGAGCCAATTTGGTCTCACAACTCAACCTTTCCCTCAAAAGCCTGAATATTTGTCCTTTCCAAACGCATGTCCAATTACCTTTTGGATGTTACTATGGAATCTGATCATTTCTGGTGCACTCAAAATCCTCTGTGCTTCGTCCTCCTTACCCTCTGGTTCATTTGTCAATTATTTTTCCATCTATGACCTCTGGTTACCAATACAATTGCCAGGTGAAGCTGCATGTTTTATTAATAAAAACCTTCTTCATTTTAAAATTTATTTTTTCTCCCTGAAACAATTCTGCTCCAAGGAGACCAATCCCACCCTCTCCAAACTTTTCCTCATCTTTGGAATCAGCTGAGCAACTTCCTCTGCAACCTCTAGGCCTTCATATCCATCCTAATTACTGTGAATTAAGTTACAAATAATTCTATACAAGTAAATGCAAAAATAGTTTCCAATAAATTATTTATTGCACAAAATTAATATTCTATTTGCCTTATATTATCATCTATTATTTATCAATCAGCTGTACTGTTTATTGACCAGAAATAGAAGATTACATGGCAAGATTGTTCACCAGGCTGATAGATTCAATGACTACCATTTTTGCCAGCTTCTATTAATTGGTGGTTATTATGAGTACAAACAGTGTGTTTCTGTCTGTGGGCTATTGATCGCTTGAAGCAGCAGTGTTCTGGAGCTTGAGGCTGACAGAAAGTCAAACATCCACAATATTTTATTCTGTCACAAGCAGAATATTGATGTGGAACAAAGGTTCAGTAATGACTGTGTGAGTATTGAGTATCTCTCTGTTTCAATGACTGTGTGAGTGTTGGGTATCTCTCTGTTTCAATGACTGTGTGAGTGTTGGGTATTTCTCTGTTTCAATGACTGTGTGAGTATTGGGTATCTCTCTGTTTCAATGCCTGTGTGAGTATTGGGTATCTCTCTGTTTCAATGACTGTTTGAGTATTGGGTATCTCTGTTTCAATGACTGTGTGAGAATTGGGTATCTCTGTTTCAATGACTGTGTGAGTATTGGGTATCTCTCTGTTTCAATGACTGTGTGAGTGTTGGGTATCTCTCTGTTTCAATGACTGTGTGAGTATTGAGTATCTCTCTGTTTCAATGACTGTGTGAGTATTGGGTATCTCTCTGTTTCAATGACTGTGTGAGTATTGGGTATCTCTCTGTTTCAGTGTCTGTGTGAGTGTTGGGTATCTCTCTGTTTCAATGACTGTGTGAGTATTGGGTATCACTCTGTTATGAAAATAAGACCATACAATGTAGAAGCTAGAGGTAAGCCATTTGTCACATGGAGTCAGCTCCACCACTCAACGAAATCATGGCTGATCTGATATTCCTCAACTCCACTTTTGTGCATTATCCCCATAACCTGAAGTTCCCTTACTGATTAAAAATTTCTCTTCGCCTTGAATATTGTGAATGACCCAGTTTCAATCCAGATTTCCATAGATTCAATTGCACTCTGAAAGAGAAAGTCCTCTTAATCTCTGCCTTAAATTGTCGACCCCTTATTCTGATAGAATCGCCTATCCAACACTCTCCAACGAAGGGAAACAACCCTTTCTCAAACCTTTCTAGAATGTCAAACCCCCTGAGAATCTCTTTTGTTTCATCTTATTCTCTTAAACTCCAATGAGTACAGATTCAACCTACTCAGCCTCTCCTCATAAGACAGCTCTTCATACCCAGGATCAACATAGTGAACCTTCTCTGGACTGCACCCAATGCCAGTATATTTTTCCTTCGGATAAGGGGCCCAAAACTGTTCATAGTATTCCAGCTCTGGTTTGACCAGAGCCTTGTTTAGTTGTAGGAAAACCATTCCAGTTTTTATACACCATTCCCTTTGAAGTAAAGGTCAACATTAATTTTCTTTCTCTATTACTCACTGAACTTGGATGCTAATGTTTGCTGATTTGTGTACAAGGACTTCCAACTCCTCTGGGCTGCAGCTTTCTGCAGTCTTCTTCCCAAATTTAAATGGTGTGTAACTCTTCTCGTCTTCCTTCCACAGTGTACAACCTCTCATTTTCCAACATTATATTCTGTCCAATGATTGAGTAACAGAGTAAGGGATAGCCCATTTAAGATAGAGATGATGTGGAATTTTTCTCTCGGAGAATGATGAATCAGTGGAATTCTTTACCAGATGGCTGGCCAAGCGTGGTTGTTAAGGTTGAGATAGAGACATATTTTTAATCAGTCAGGGATCGAGGGTTATGGAGTTTGTCTTGTTCAATGACTTTCTAAGGATTGATATCTCTGTAATGGTGAATGTATGAGAATTGGATATCACTGTGAATGAGGTTTAATTTGTTATTGACTGTGTAAGGGCTGGATATGCTGCTTGCCTGATGATTGCCTATCTATGTCTTGATCATGTAGTAAGTGTAACCTCCAGCACATCATTGTGGTAATGAAGAACAACAGGTCTGCCTGTCAATCTTAAGGCTGAAGCTTATAGGTTTCTTTTCTGGGTTAAGTCAAAGTTTACAATGTGTTTTTTGGAGTAAAATTTTTAGAGTGAGACCTAAGCTTTTTTCTCACCCTATCTTACTGTAATAATCGGTAACCCCACCCCACCGACAAATTATGGAAATCCTCACATTCGATTGCTACCCTACCTCACCACAGGCCATTTGCAGAGTGAATTGCCACTCAGTGGATTTCTAGCCAAGGACCAACATGACAAATCAGCATTCTCATCCTGGAGGACTGAAAGCGGAGGACTTGCCATCGGGCTCGGCCAACCTGGTCTACACAAATCTGTACTTGCAGGATACACTGCCAGTGTGTTGGAGAGATGGCAATATGGTGGCGAGGATTCATTAAACATCGGATGCCAATGGCCGTGCAGGAAGGGTACATAAGGCAGGTCCCCATGGACTGTGCCCTGGACTGCAGTTTGGTTATGGGAAACATGGATCTGGAATGTAGGAAGTGGTGAACTGAATTCACCAGGTACCTGCTCGGGTTTCCATGTCGGGTTTTCCCGATGGCTGCTTTGTTGAGCCGGTTTGGTAAGGAGATTAACAAGCATTCATCTGTAGGGTGGCAACACATCACTGCCCAGTCAGAATCTCTCCACACTAATTATCCACGTTGCCAGATCTCACTACAGCCCATGTCTCTCAAACACTCAGAAGATTCCACCCTTTCATGTTTAAAGAGCAGTAGTCCTGCACGCTCTACTCCAAGCATGGGAGGCTTAGATTAGCTGCCAGGGCCATGCCCAGAAACGCAACCACTTTCACATGAGCTGTCTTTGGAGACTTCTGAAGATCAGCTGGCACTCCTGAGCTGGCATGCCAAGCACTTACACCATATTGAGACGGTCACAACTGAGTTGGGTTAATGATCCTGTCATAAAGTCAAATGGTGCAGACAAGATCCTTTGGTCCAGCTTTTCCATGCTGACCAACTTTCCCAAACTGGATCAGTTCCACTTCCCTCTAAACCTATTCAAATAGCCAGAACACCTGACACCCACCTTCCAAAATGAATTTTCAATGAAGACCTAGTGTGTTGAGTGTGCCCTCATGAGTGTTCATGGGAGCTAGTACTAGGACAAACTGAAATCTTTACTTAGGAATTTTGAGATTACATTTGATTCCTGAAAGAAGCTCACCCAGGATCACTACACCTAGAACAACAATAACATTCAGTGCAGTCCTTTGTGAAAAAAAAGCATTTTAGTGTGGGAGAAAATATGGGTCCTGGCCTCCCCATGACA
>NC_057716.1:98025048-98042049 GCF_004010195.1 Chiloscyllium plagiosum
CCATCTCTCCCTCTATTATGGATACAAAAATGGATGAGCTGTAAACCAAACTTACAAATTTAAATCGGTTTGGGAATTTAGATTTTCTTTAAATAACATTGAAAAATAACGACATTAATTTGGTGAGAGGTGGACCAAACTATTTGACTGTTTCAATGCCTCCTCCTGATAAGCTCCGCACACACTGTTTGCTAAACATTGCAGCAATGTCCTGCACCTCATGTGACCATTTCAAGCAAATCAAGGGAATGCAGACCAAAGTGTTTTTGTCAAGTTGGTGACACACTTTGGAATTCCTTCGATTATGTTTCCTCATGTCAAATCCATGCCATGTCAGCCAAAACCACCAGTTGCTAATGAACATAGCCCACATCCCAATTAAAAATGTAAACTGCTATATAAGGCAGTTAATGTAGAGAGGGCTAAGTCCCACCAGGATCCAAACTCCCTCTCACGCTCCCATGATATAAACAGTTAACCCTTTGAAAACTTGACTGTACTGATTGTAACAAGGTGGACATCATAAAATATGAGTTCCCTGATTGGGGCTGTTAACCTGGTCTAATCAGGGAGACCTGGCTGACAGATATAAACAGGTAGGGTCAGAGACCTGCCTGTGAGGAAGCCAGTGTCAAGTACAATGTACATGCAAATAAAAGGTAGCATGATGACAGGATACCGGCCTCTGGGAATCATAGAATCCCTAGAGTGTGGAAAAAAGGCTATTCAGCCCAACAGGTTCACTCCGACCCTCCAAAGAGTATCCCATCCCTCCCCTATTACTCTACATTTCCCATGATGAATGCACCTAAGTGACACCTCCCTGAACAGTATGGGCAATTTCACATGGCCAATCCATCTAACCTGCACATCTTTGGACTGTGGGAGGAAACTGGAGCATCTACAGGAAACCCACACAATCACAAGACAAACATACAAACTACACATAGACAGTCACCTGAGGCTGGAATCGAACCCAGGTCCCTGGCAGGAGTTAATTCAGTAATCAGTCTCAAAGTTGATTTTAAGTGTAAAACTCCATGTAGCAAAATAGTAATATGTATTTTGTGTTAGGTCAATCCTGAGATCTGACTATAGACTATCATGTGCTCAGGCAAAATGTAACTAGCTATTAAGTACTATGTAATAAACCAACTCTGTTCAACAAGACCAAGCCACTCTTCTACTGAAGACCTTTTGTGGGCATCCTCTCCTCCCCCGCCTCTTGAGGCGAGCAAATGCTACTAAGGATTGCTGGCAGTGAATCTACCCAAAGCCAGTTTTGAATAGAATGTGAATTCGTGTCAGCATTTTGATGTGCAACAAACCATGTTTCTGGAGTCTCATGATCATTTTGCTTTCAGTAATTTTGCATTCCTCCTCCCTGTGATCTTCAATATATATTTCTTTGTCATTGAATACATCTTTATGGTTTCGGAAAGACTTGTGTTAAAAACTGCATAAATTCCAAGATTTCATTTCCTTAGCCATGCTGTGCCCAAATGTGCAGAAATTTTGGCTTCAAAGTTTAATATTAATGTGGAAAGCGGAACTTAAAGAAGGAGAGTGACACGGTTAATGGGCATTCCTTGGATTCCTATTAAATGAGCAATTTTAAGGGTAATGTGGAAATTGAAGTTTACTTTATACTTTGTATTTTGTGCTTTAAGAAGTGCAAAACATTTTTAGTAATTTCTGGAGTTCCATTTATGAAGCTGGACATTTTGGCACAATGGTTAGCACTGCTGTCTCACAGAACTAGGGTCCCAGGTTCGATTCCAGCCTCGGGCGATTGTCTGTGTGGAGTTTGCACATTCTTCCCGTGTCTGTGTGGGTTTCCTCCGGGTGCTCCGGTTTCCTCCCACAATCCAAAGATGTGTAGGTCAGATGAATTGGCCATGCTAAATTGTCCATGGTGTTAGCTGCTTTAGTCAGAGGGAAATAGGTCTGGGTGGGTTAACCTTCGGAGGGTCGGTGTGGACTGGTTGGGCTGAAGGGCCTGTTTCCAAACTCTAGGAAATCTAATCTAAATTTTGGAGGCCTATTTTGTATATATCCATTTTAGTCAGATATTTAACCCTTGTGGTGAACAATTCAGTGCATCTAAAAAGGTAAACAGATTAAAAAAAGGGATGTTGTCCAGTGTGGGGAGGCATGTTCCAGTACCACAGAAAGAAAATATAATTCAAAGACACATTCTGTGTCAGTGAGTATTATATTTAGATTTTGAGATTTAGACTTTATTGTCACATGTACTCAGACACAAAAGAATAGGGTCAACAGATGTAGAGCTGGTAAGGCACAGCAGGTCAACAGCATCCGAGGAGCAGGAACATCCATGTTTCAGGCTGAAGCCCTTTGTCAAGACTGGAGAAGGAACAGGAGTACAGTGAAATGTTTTCAATGTCACCACACACAGCGCCATGTTGGGAACAGGTACCTCGGGACCAGAACTTAAAAACAAGTTGGAAAACATAAAAATAAAATAAAGGGAAAAGTTAAAAGTTAAACATTACAGCTCTTCCGAGTATTAAGTTCAAAAATAAAGGAATAACTTAAAAGTTCAACTATTTCAGTCTCTCTTAAGTGCTCAGCCATGTTGGGACCGCAGTTCCTACAAGGCCTTCATCTCATCCACTTTGGCACACTTTCCGTGCGCTGGACCAAACTCCCCTGCTCTCGTCATCGCTGCAGATGTCAGGGGACCCTTCATCACAACATTGGGTTCGCTCCTGGAATCTCAGATCAACACCCGGATCGCGGCCTTCAGATGCTGCTATAGACCGGACTAGCATGGCCGCGATCCTGGCCTTCAGCTGCTGCTATAGAATGGACCACCATGGCCACAATCCTGGTCTTCAGCTGCTGCTATACACCAGAACAACATGGCCCTGATCCTGGCCTTCAGCTGCTGTTATACACCAGACCACCATGGCCCTGACACAGGCCTTCAGCTGCTGCTATACACCAGACCACCATGGCCCAGATCCAGGCCTTCAGCTGCTGATATACACCAGACCACCATGGCCCTGATCCAAGGTCTTCAGCTGCTGCCATACACCAGACCACCATGGCCCAGATCCATGGCTTCAGCTGCTGCTATACACCAGACCACCATGGCCCCGATACCGACCTTCAGCAGCTGCTATACACCAGACCACCATGGCCCTGATCCAAGGTCTTCAGCTGCTGCCATACACCAGACCACCAGGGCCACGATCCATGCCCTCAGCTGCTGCTATACACTGGACCACCATGGCCCAGATCAATGACTTCAGCTGCTGCTATACACCAGACCACGATGGCCCCGATCCAAGGCCTTCAGCTGCTGCTATACACCAGACCACCATGGCCCAGATCCATGCCTTCAGCTGCTGCTATACACCAGACCACCATGGCCCAGATCCATGCCTCCAGCTGCTGTTATACACCGGACCTCCATGGCCCAGATCCCGACCTTCAGCTGCTGGTATACACCAGACCACCATGGCCCTGATCTTGACCTTCAGCTGCTGCTTTACGCCAGACCACCATGGCCCTGATCCAGGCCTTCAGCTGCTGCTATACACCAGACCACCATGGAGAAAGTGAGGACTGCAGATGCTGGAGATCAGAAGTGAAGATGTGTTGCTGGAAAAGCGCAGCAAGTCAGGCAGCATCCAAGGAGCAGGAGAATCGACGTTTCGGGCATGAGCCCTTCTTCAGGAAGGGCTTCATGAGCCATTTCCTGAAGAAGCGCTCATGCCCAAAATGTCGATTCTCCTGCTCCTTGGATGCTGCCTGACCTACTGCACTTTTCCAGCAACACATTTTCAGACCAGACCACCATGGCCCAGATCCATGCCTTCAGCTGCTGCTATACACCGGACCTCTATGGCCCTAATCCTTGCCTTCAGCTGCTGCTATACACCAGACCACCATGGCCCCGATCCCGGCCTTCAGCTGCTGCGATACACCAGACCACCATGGCCCCAATCCAGACATTCAACTGCTGCTATACACCGGACCGCCATGGCCTGATCCTGACCTTCAGCTGCTGCAATACACCGGACCACCATGGCCCCGATCCATGCCTTCAGCTGCTGCTATACACCGGACCTCTATGGCCCTAATCCTTGCCTTCAGCTGCTGCTATACACCAGACCGCCATGGCCTGATCCTGACCTTCAGCTGCTGCTATACACCAGTCCCCCATGGCCCCGATCCCGGCCTTCAGCTGCTGCAAGACACCGGACCACCATGGCCCCGATCCCGGCCTTCAGCTGCTGCTATACACCAGACCACCATGGCCCCGATCCATGCCTTCAGCTGCTGCTATACACCGGACCACCATGACCCCAATCCTGGCCTTCAGCTGCTGCAATACACCGGACCACCATGGCCCCGATCCAGGCTTTCAGCTGCTGCTATACTCCAGTTCCCCATGGTCCCGATCCATGCCTTCAGCTGCTGCTATACACCAGACCACCATGGCCCAGATCCATGCCTTCAGCTGCTGCAATACACCGGACCACCATGGCCCTGATCCAGGCCTTCAGCTGCTCCTATTCACCAGACCACCATGGCCCCGATCCCGGCCTTCAGCTGCTGCTATACACTAGACCACTATGGCCCCAATCCTGGCCTTCAGTTGCTGCTATATACCAGACCACCATGGCCCCAATCCAGGCCTTCAGGTGCTGGTATACACTGGACCACCATGGCCCCAATCCTGGCCTTCAGCTGCTGCTATACACTAGACTACCATTGCCCCAATCCAGGCCTTCAGCTGCTGGTATACACTAGACCACCATGGCCCCAATCCTGGCCTTCAGCTGCTGTTATATACCAGACCACCATGGCCCCGATCCCGGCCTTCAGCTGCTGCTATATACCAGACCACCATGGCCCCAATCCAGGCCTTCAGCTGCTGCTATAGACCGGACCACCATTGCCCCAATCCATGCCTTCAGCTGCTGCTATACGATGGACTACCGTGGCCCCGATCTAGGTGCCGTCAATATCAGACTTCAGTCTTGCCCTTGTTCACACGTTGTGCCTTGGGAACTCACTAAGAGTCCAGGGTCAGGCCTTCACCTGCTGCCTCCCACTAGATATTCAGCAGCACCCCAGATTGAACAATCCTAGCAATGCTGCTGTTGCTGCTTCTCTCCAGAAGGTAAGCTTGGAACAAACTGAAGAAAATACTACAATGAAAATGAAATTAAAGAGTGAACTCTGAAGTGTTAAGATCCCTAGTAAGGAATCTGCCAAGAGAACTGCTGGAAGTGGAGTTTAGGGTGCACAAGCATTTAGTGTAAACTTAATTATTAGTGAGCTTAGTTAGCTCTTTGTTTTAGATGTTGTAAGGAGAGGTGCTGTCAGAACTCACTGGAGTAATGCATCTTTCAATTTTCCAACCAGTAAATCTTAACATGAAAAATACAAGCAGAAGTCCAGTCAGTTCCTCTATCACGCGATGGTTGCATTCTTGTGCATCTCTGTGGTGTAGAAAAACCATGAGACAGAAACAGCAGTTAAAGTTTTGCTGGTGAAATCGTGTCACATCCAACACATGCTTTAAAAGTTCTCACTTTAGAAACAGTGCCCCCTGTTTGTCAATCGCGCTGCAGTGAACTTGCGCTGACAAAATGCATGTTCGAGCAGAACAACCTGGAGACCTCTCAGTCCCTTAAACCCGCTTCACCATTCAACAAGAATTGATTTGTTTGTATTTTAAATTCCATATTCCCATCTCCCGCTGATTACTCTGAATTTTCCCACTGAAAAAGAATCAACTACATCTGCCAGTAGCAGTGGTGGACTCTCCCTCTTTATGGGCATTGGATAGGCATATGGAGGATAGTGGGCTAGTGTAGGTTGGATTGGTAGTGTAGGTAGGTGGGCTTGGATCGGCGCAACATCGAGGGCCAAAGGGCCTGTACTGCACTGTATTCTTCTATGTTCTAAAATAGTCAATGACACTGTCTCCACTGCCTTTCAAAACTGAGATACAAATTCAGGTAACCTCTTGAAAGAAAATAGAAATTCTACTCAACTCTGTCTTGATTTTAGAACAGGGCCCCTTAGTTCTGGACTGACCCACAGCAGAAACGTCCTACCCACAAGCACTTTGTTAAAAACATTGAAACATCGAAAATAGGTGCAGGAATAGGCCATTCAGCCCTTCAGTCCTGCACCACCACTCAATATGATCATGGCTGATCATGCAATTTCAGTTCTCATTCCCGCTTTCTCTCCATATCCCTTGATCCCTTGAGCTGCAAGGACCACATCCAGCTCCCTCTTGAATGTATCTAATGAACTTTGTCCAATGGCTTCCTATGGGAGAGAACTCCACAGGTTCACAACTCTCTGAGTGAAGAAATTCTTCCTCATCTCAGTCCTGAATGACTTACCCCGATTCTTAAACTGTGACCCCTAGTTCTGGACATCCCCAACAATGGGTACATTCTTCCTGCATCTAGCCTGTCCAATTCCATCAAGATGTTAAATGTTTCTATGAGATCAACCCTCATTCTTGTAAATTCCAGCGAATACAAGCCCAGTCAATCTAATGGCAGTCCTGCCATCCCTGGGCATCAGTTTGGTGAACATTCACTGGACTCCCTCAAGAGCAATGTTGTTCTTCCTCAGAGTAGTTGACCAAAACTGCACAGAATACTGAAATTTTAGCCCCACCAAGGCCCTCTATAGCCACAGCAAGACCATTAAATGTCTTGTAGACTTCAGTCAAGCCACCCTAAACTGCAGGGGAAACAAACCCAGCCTTTCTAAACTATTCTCATATGATATCCTGCTCATTCTGGGTTTCAATTGAGTAAACCTCTTCTGAATTTCCTGCAAGTATTTGATCTTGCTTTAAATAAGGAGACTAAAGCTTCCTACAATATTCAAGATGTAGTCTCACCATTGTCCTGTGTAACTGAATTAAAAATCACACTACACCAGGTAATAGTCCAACAGGTTTACTTGTAAGTACAAGCTTTCGGAATGCAGCTCCTTTGTCAAGTAGCTAATGGTGCAGGATCATAGGACACAGAATTTATAGCAACAGTGTCATAGAACTAATGTGATGGATTGAACAAAACTAGATTTCTATTAAGTCTTTAATCACTTAGAATTGGGATGCAGATTTCAATTGATTAATATGCAAATCCCAGAGCATCTTTCAAGTCACAGCCCCAAGATAATTTAAGGTTTTATCAGTATAACTCAGATAATACATTCAAGATGTGAGGTTAGAGTCTGTATGCTTCCCAATCTTGAGTCAGACTGGTTCTATTTCCAATTAGGAATTTATAAAATGTCACATGGACTGACTGCCTACAGATTGTGTGTTTTTTGAATAAAATAGAATATATCTTGAAATACAAATTTGCAAATGCAAATTCACCCCATAGACTTGTATGTGTGTGTGCGTGTGTGTACATGTGTATGTGAGGGGGGGGGGGCAAAGAGAGAGAGTGTGTGCGTGTGTGTGTGCATGTGTGTGTGTGAGCGAGAATGTGTGTATGATAAAGGGGCTGTGTGAGTGTGTGAATATGTCACTGTGATTGTGTATAAGGGTGTGTCTGTATGTCTGTGTGTGTGTACTTGTGTGTGAGTGTGTGGGTGAGAGTATATAGTGTAACTGAGTCACCTGTAGTGTGACATGAACCCAAGATCCTGGTTGAGGCAGTCCTCATGGGTACTGAACTTGGCTAAGAGCCTCTGCTCGGTGACTCTGCGTTGTTGCCAATCCCGAAGCTCGCCTTGGAGGATGGACACCCAATGCCGAATGTCCCTGACCACTGAAATGTTCCCAACTGGGAGGGAACATCCTTGTCAGGCGATTGTTGTATATGGTTCATTCATCCATTGCTGTAGCGTCCGCTTGTTCTCCCCAATTACCATGTTTGTGGCATCCTTGTCTGCAGCGTATGAGATAGATAACATTGGCTGAGTCACATGAGTACCTGCCATGCACGTGGTGAGTGGTGTCCCCACGTGTAATGGTAATATCCATGTTGAAACTCTGACACGTCTTGCAGTGGTTGCTATGACAGGGTTGTATGGTGTTGTGATTGATGTTGCCTGAAAGCTGGGCAGTTTGCTGCGAACAATGGTATGTTTAAGGTTTGGCAGTTGTTTAAAAGTGATAAGTGGAGGCATCGGGAAGATCTTGGCGAGGTGCTCATCTGTTCTGGGATTTTCATATTATTAAACGAAACCTGCATGCCCCATTCGAAGTGATTAAAGACTTAACAGCAATCTAGGTTTGTTTGATCCATTACCTCAGTTGTATGAGACTTTGATCTTTTCCATAAATTCTGTGTCCCACTAGCTACCTAATGAAGGAGCAGTACTCTGAAAGCTAGTGCTTCCAAATAAACCTGTTGGTTTATAACCTGGCATTATGTTATTTTTAACTTTCAAGATTAGAGTGGTGCTGGAAAAGCACAGCAGGTCAGGCAGCATCCGAGGAGCAGGAAAAATCAATGTTTCAGCCAAAAGCCCTTCATTAGGAATCCTTCTTTCCTGATGAAGAGCTTTTGCCGGAACATCAATCTTTCCTGCTCCTCGGATGCTGCCTGACCTGCTGTGCTTTTCCAGCACCACTCTAATCTTGACTCTAATCTCCAGCATCCGCAGTACCTACTTCTACCCAGTTGATTTTTAACTTTGTCCAGCCCAGCCCAACACCGGCACCTCCACATCTGCATAACTGAAGCACAATGTCCTCTCTTGTATATCCAATTCCTCTTTTCAATAAAGGATAATTTACCCTTTCCATTAGCTTTCTTGATTAAATACTGTACCAGCATGCTAGCTTTTAGCGACTCATGCACCAGAGTCCTTAAATCTCTTAGTTCTGCAATTGTTTGCTATTTAAATAATCCTCTTTTTATTCTTTCTATTAAAGTAAACAACTTCACACTTTCCCTTATTATTGTCCATTTGCCAGATTTTGCCCACTCCTTTACCCTATCTCTGTCCATTATCAATCTCCTTGATGGAGGGTAGATCTCCTTCACAACATACCTTCCTACACATCTTGGTGTCATCTGCCAATTCAGTCACCAAGTCTTTGCTCCCTTCATCTAAGTCACCAATTGTAAATGGTAAAACATTGGTGGCCCCAGCACAAACCCCTACATGAATGCACGAGTCAGATACTGCCAATTAAGCAAGTGCCCACTTATGAACTTATGGTCTTTGCTTCTTACTAACCAGCCAATCTTCTATCCATGCTGTTATGTTATTCTCATTCTACGAGTTTTTATTTTCTATAATAATCTTTTGTTATGTCACTTTGCCTTCTAGAAATCAAAGTCCAGCATTTCTACAGGGTCTCAAAAATCCACAGCACATAAAATCATTTTAAGAACTCCAATTAATTGCTCAAACATAATTGCACTTTACAAAGTTCTGCCAGTGCATCCATTAAGTTTTTCAGCAGTCCTGCTCTAATTCAAACAGGTTCAGAGAATTTCAAACCTATTGGACAATTGCAGACACTGACATTCCTGCCTTCTCGGGCTCTGCACCTTCCCCATTCGCAGTCTTCTCCATGATCACTCAATAACCCAGAAGGCTTGATCCTAACTGATGTTATTGCCTGTTGTTACAATGAATCTACACAACATACATCCTCTCTGAAACATTGCTGTGTCTATTGTCCAGCCTCAAATTCATAAACTTTGAGCCAAAGCTATTCAAGTATTTCAAACACTTATTACAGATATGTTTGCCCTGATTGCAATGGAATTCAGGAGCTCCCACATGCTGGAGCCCTGACACATCACTTGATGAGCCCTTAATAAGTTTAATTGTTTGATTATCTCACAAACTTGATTGAGTTTTTTGAAGAAGTAACAAAGAGGACTGATGAGGGCAGAGCATTAGACGTGATCTATATGGACTTCAGTAAGGCGTTCAACAAGGTTCCCCATGGGAGACTGATCGGCAAGGTTAGATCTCATGGAATACAGGGAGAACTAGCCATTTGGATACAGAACTGGCTCAAAGGTAGAAGACAGAGGGTGGTGGTGGAGGGATGTTTTTCAGACTGGAGGCCTCTGATAAGCGGAGTGACACAAAGATCAGTGTTGAGTGCTCTACTTTTCATCATTTATATAAATGATTTGGATGTGAATATAGGAGGTAATGTTAGTAAGTTTGGAGGTGTCATGGACAGCGAAGAAGGTTACCTCAGATAACATAGGGAGCTTGATCAGATGGACCAATGGGATGAGGAGTGGCAGATGAGTTTAGTTTAGTTAAATGAGAAATGTTGCATTTTGGGAAAGCAAATCTTAGCAGTACTTATGCACTTAATGGTAAGGTCCTAGGGAGTGTTGCTGAACAAAGATACCTTGGAATGGAAGGTTCATAACTCTTGAAAGTGGAGTCGCAGGTAGATAGGATAGTGAAGAAGGCATTTGGTATGATTTCCTTTACTGGTCAGAGTATTGAGTACAAGAGTTGGGAGGTCATATTGCGGCTATACAGGACATTAGTTAGGCCACCTTTGGAATATTGTGTACAATTTTGGTCTACTTCCTATCGGAAGGTGTGTGAAACTTGAAAGGATTCAGAAAAGATTTACAAGGATGTTACCAAGGTTGGAGGATTTGAGCTATAGGGAGAGGTTGAATAGACTGGGGTTGTTTTCCCTGGAGTGTCGGAGGCTGAGGGGTGACTTTATAGAGGTTTATAAAATCGTGAGAGACACGGACAGGGTAAATAGACAAGGTCTTTTCCCTGCGGTAGGGGAGTCCAGAACTAGAGGGCATAGGTTTAGGGTGAGAGGGGAAAGATATAAAAGAGACTTAAGGGGCAACGCTTTTACACAGAAGGTGCTGCACATGTGGAATGAGCTGCCAGAGGAAGTGATAGAGGCTGGTACAATTAGAACATTTAAAAGGCATCTGGATGGGTATATGAATAAGCAGGTTTTGGAGGAATATGGGCCAGATTCTGGCATGTAGGATTAGATCGGATTGGGATATCTAGTCGGCACAGATGAGTTGGACCAAAGGGTCTGTTTCCGTGCTGTACATCTCTACGACTCTATGACTCTATGTTGCAGTTATAACATTAGCATCAACTTGATAATGTGGATTGCCCTTATATGTACTGTGAACAAAAAGCCGGACAAGTCCAATCTGGCCAATCACCAGCTCATCAGTCTATACTCAGTAAAGTAGTGGAAGGTCTCATCAACAGTGCTATCAAGCAGCACCTGCTTGGCAACAACCTTCTCAGTGGTATCCAGTTTGGGTTCTACCAAGACCACTCAGCTCCTGGCCACATTACAGCCTTGGTTCAAACATGGACAAAAGAGCTGAATTCTAGAGGGGAGGTTAGAGTGACAGTCCTTGACATCAAGGCTACATTCGACCAAGTCTGACATTAAGAAGCCCTCACTAAATTGGAACCAATGGGTAGCAGGGTGCAAACTCTCTACCGGATTGAGTCTTATCTGCCATATAGGAAGAAGTTCATGTTTGTTGGAGGTTAGTTATCTCAGCTCCAGGACATCCCTACAGGAGTTCCTCAGGGTAGTGTCCTCGGCCCAAACACCTTCAACTGCTTCATCAGCAACCTTACCTCCACCATAACATAAGAAGTGGAGATGTTCAGCGATGATTGTACAATGTTCAGCGCCACTTGCGACTCCTTGGACACTGAATTAGTCCATGTTCAAACGCAACAAAATCCGGACAATATCCAAGCTTGGGCTGACAAGTGGCAAGGAACATTCATGCTTCACAACTGCCAGCCAATAACCATGTTCAATAAGAGACAATGTAACCACTATTCCATGATATTCAGTAGTGTTACAATCACTGAATCCCCTACCATCAACATCCCAGGGGTTACCATTGAAAAGAAACTCAACTGGACCTGCTAGACAAATACAGATGCTACAAGAGCAGGTCAGATGCTTAGAATACTACAGCACATATCTCAACTCCTGACTCTACAAGGCTATCCACCATTGACTAGACACAAACTGAAAAAGGTGTTGCTAGAAAAGCGCAGCAGGTCAGGCAGCATCCAAGGAGTAGGAGAATTGACGTTTTGGGCATAAGCTCTTCTTCAGGAATCAGGAGGGTGTGCCAAGCAGGCTAAGATAAAAGGTAGGGAGGAGGGACTTAGGGGAGGGGCATTGGAATGCGATAGGTGGAAGGAGGTTAAGGTGGGGGTGATGTGCCGGAGAGGGCGTGGGGGCGGAGAGGTCGGGAAGAAGATTGCAGGTCAAGAGGACGGTGCTGAGTCCGAGGGTTGGGACTGAGATAAGGTGGAGGGAGGGGAAATGAGAAAGCTGGAGAAATCTACATTCATCCCTTGTGGTTGGAGGGTTCCTAGGCGGAAGATGAGGCGCTCTTCCTCCAGGCGTCATGTTGCTATGGTCTGCGATGGAGGAGGCCAAGGACCTGCATGTCCTTGGCGGAGTGGGTGGGGGAGTTAAAGTATTCAGCCATGGGGCAGTTGGGTTGGTTGGTGCGGGTGTCCCAGAGGTGTTCACTGAAACGTTCCGCAAGTAGGCGGCCTGTCTCCCCAATGTAGAGGAGGCCACATTGGGTGCAGCGGATGCAGTAAATGATGTGTGTGGAGGTGCAGGTGAATTTGTGACGGATACGGAAGGATCCCTTGGGGCCTTGGAGGGAAGTGAGGGGGGAGGTGTGGGCACAAGTTTTGCATTTCTTGCGATTGCAGGGGAAGGTGCTGGGAGTAGAGGTTGGTTTGGTGGGGGGTGTGTACCTGACGAGGGAATCGCGGAGAGAGTGGTCTTTCTGGAACGCTGATAGGGGAGGGGAGGACAAGACACAAGTCAGGAGCGTGATGGAATACTCCCCACTTGTCTGGATGAGTGCAACTCCAACAACACTCGAGAAGCTTGACACTATCCAGGACAAAGCAACCCACTTAATTGTTATTGTATCCACAAGCATCCACTCTCTCCATCAAAGATGTTCAGTAGTAGCAGTGTGCGCTATCCACAAGATGCAATGCAAAAATTCACCAAAGGTCCTTAGACAGCACCTTCCAAACCCACAACCACTTCCATCCAGAAGGATGAGGGCAGCAGATACATGGCAACAACATCACCTGCAAGTTCCCCTCCAAGTCACCATTCTGACTTGGAAATATATCGCCGTTCCTTCACTATTATTGGGTCTAAATCCCGAAATTCCATCCCTAATGGTATCCCTAGAATATGGACTATAGCTGTTCAAGAAAGCAGCTCACTCCCACCTTCTCAGGGCAAAGATGGACAGGCAACGAATACTGGCGCAGCCAGCGACACTGACATCGCACAAGTGGATATAAAAATTCACTTATTTATGTTGCCTTTTATATTTGTGTCATGGACCAGACCAAACTGCCTCAAAATGTATTTAGAAGATAACCAGGACCCTGGCTTTTTTCTTAATTTAAAAGGCAAGTGAAAGATGCTATGTTCCAGATGCAATTTAATTGGCCAAACTACCAGGCTTGAAGAAAAATACTCTTTATTCTGATGCTCCACTTAAATTCCAAACAAAATAAGAATTTTTAAAATTAGCTTTATTATAACTCTATTGAAATATGAATAGATAATATTGATGGAGAACTGCAACCGATTAGCTGTTCCAAGATCGTAATACATAAGCATCTCCTTGGCAAATAGATTGTCTCACATGCAATGTTTCTCCAGTCCAGGAGGATCGAACATCAAGACAAAATTGAGTGAGGCAGAACTCAAGCATCTTGCTGTGGCTGGGAGAGATGTCTTGCAGCTTCCAAACCCCAACATCTGCTGAAACCTATTGAAGTACACTCACTGTTGTAATTCAGGATGCTGAATAGTCAATGGGAGGTTCAGTAAATAGTAAGGAAATATTGACGAGGTGCTCTACTTTTAGTGTTGTTAGTTGAGAGGTAAATGTTAGCCAGAACACTTCATACAACACCCCACTTTTTCTTCCAATAAAGCTATGGGACCCTGACACTACCCATCTGAGCTGCTTTTATTGTTTAAAGAAAACAAAGGTATCACAAGGTGTTCAGACTAAACTCCCTACAGGGTGAAAACAGGCCCTTTGACCCAACACAGCCATGCCCATCCTCTGAAGAGTAACCCACCCAGACCCATTTCTCTCCAACATATGCATCTAAAACAATGGGCAATTTACCATGGCCAATTCACCTAACCTACACATCTTTGGACTGTGGGAGGAAACCAGAGCACCCAGAGGAAACCCACGAATATGCAAACTCCACACAGTCATCCAAGGCTGGAATTGAACCGGGGCCCCAGCGCAGTGAGGCAGTACTGCTAACTATCGAGCCACTGTGCCATCCTGACTTTATTATCCTGGAACAAGCCACTTGGCATCTCTGTCTCAATAGAGTCATAGAGATGTACAGCATGGAAACAGACCCTTCGGTCCAACCCGTCCATGCCGACCAGATATCACAACCCAATGTAGTCCCAACTGTCAGCACCCGGCCCATATCCCTCCAAACCCTTCCTATTCATATACCCATCCAAATGCCTCTTATATGATGCGATTGTACCAGCCTCCACCACTTCCTCTGGTAGCTCATTCCATACACGTTACACTCTCTGTGTGGAAAAAGTTGCCCCTTAGGTCTCTTTTATATCTTTTCCCTCTTACCCTAAACCTATGCCCTCTAGTTCTGGACTCCCTGACCCCAGAGAAAAGACGTTGCCTATTTACCCTATCCATGCCCCTCATAATATTGTAAACCTCTATAAGGTCACCCCTCAGCCTCTGACGCTCCAGGGAAAACAGCCCGAGCCTGTTCAGCCTCTCCTTATAGCTTAAACCTCCAACATCCTTGTAAATCTTTTCTGAACCCTTTCAAGTTTCACAACATCTTTCTGATAGGAAGGAGACCAGAATTGCATGCAATATTCCAACAGTGGCCTAATCAATGTCCTGTACAGCCGCAACATGACCCCCCACCCCAAGTCCTGTACTCAATACTTTGACCAATAAAGGAAAGCATACCAAATGCCTTCTTCACTATCCTATCTAGCTGTAACTCCATTTCAAGGAGCTATGAACCTGCACTCCAAGGTCTCTTTATTCAGCAACACTCCCTAGGACCTCACCATTAAGCGTANNNNTCCCTGTATTCCATGAGATCTAACCTTGCTAATCAGTCTCCCATGTGGAACCTTGTCGTATTGAAGTCCATATAGATCACATCTATTGCTCTGCCTCATCAATCCTCTTTGTTACATCTTCAAAAAACTCAATCAAGTTTGTGAGACATGATTTCCCACGCACAGAGCCATGTTGACTATCCCTAATCAGTCCTTGCCTTTCCAAATACATGTACATCCTGTCCCTCAGGATTCCCTCCTACAACTTGTCCACCACCGACGTCAGGCTCACTGGTCTATAATTCCCTGGCTTGTTCTTACCACACTTCTTAAACAGTGGCACCACGTTTGCCAACCTCCAGTCTTCTGGCACCTCACCTGTAACTATTGACCCGGGTTCAATTCCCGACTCAGGCGACTGACTGTGTGGAGTTTGCACGTTCTCCCCGTGTCTGCGTGGGTTTCCTCCGGGTGCTCCGGTTTCCTCCCACAGTCCAAAGATGTGCAGGGTCAGGTGAATTGGCCACGCTAAATTGCCCATAGTGTTAGGTTAAAGGGGTAAATGTAGGGGTAGGGGTATGGGTGGGTTGCGCTTCGGCGGGTCAGTGTGGACTTGTTGGGCCGAAGGGCCTGTTTCCACACTGTAAGTAATCTAATCTAATCTATTGATGATACAAATATCTCAGCAAGAGGCCCAGCAAACACTTCTCTAGCTTCCCACAGAGTTCTAGGGTACACCTGATCAGGTCCTGGGGATTTATCCACCTTTACCCATTTCATGACATCTGGCACTTCCTCCTCTGTAATCTGGACATTTTGCAAGATGTCACCATCTATTTCCTACAGTCTATATCTTTCATATCCTTTTCCACATTAAAAACTGATGCAAAATACTCATTTAGTATCTCCCCCATTTTCTGCGGCTTCACACAACGGCTGCCTTGCTGATCTTTGAGGGGCTCTACTCTCTCCCTAGTTACCCTTTTGTAAAAATTCTTTGGATTCTCCTTAACTCTATTTGCCAAAGTTATCTCATGTCTCCTTTTTGACCTCCTGATTTCCCTCTTAAGTATACTCCTTTATACTCTTGTAAGGATTCACTCGATCTATCCTGTCTATACCTGACATATGCTTCTTTCTTTTTCTTAACCAAACCCTCAATTTCTTTATTCATCCAGCATTCCCTATACCTACCAGTCTTTCTTTTCACCCGAACAGGAATATACTTTCTCTGGATTCTCATTATTTCATTTCTGAAGGCTTCCCATTTTCCAGCCGTCCCTTTACCTGCAAACACCTACCCCCAATAGGCTTTCAAAAGTTTTTGCCTAATACTGTCAAAATTGGCATTTCTCCAATTTAGAACTTCAACTTTTAGATCTGGTCTATCCTTTTCCATCATTATTTTAAATCTAATAGAATTATGGTCGCTGGCCCCAAAGTGCTCCTCCACTGACACCTCAGTCACCTGCCTGCCTAATCTCCCAAGAGTAGGTCAGGTTTTGCACTCTCTAGTAGGTACATCCACATACTGAATCAGAAAATTGTCTTGTACACACTTAAGAAATTCCTCTCCATCTAAACCTTTAACACTATGGCAGTCCCAGTCGATGTTTGGAAAGTTAAAATCCCCTACCATAACCACCCACAGATAGCTGAGATCCCCTTACAAGTTTGTTTCTCAATTTCCCTCTGACTATTAGGGGATCTATAATACAATCCCAATAAGGTGATCATCCCTTTCTTATTTCTCAAATACCTTCCCTGGATGTATTTCTGAGAATATCCTCCCTCAGCACAGCTGTAATGCTATCCCTCATCAAAAATGGCACTCTCCCTCCTCTCTTGCCTCCCTTTCTATCCTTCCTGTAGCATTTGTACCCTGGAACATT
>NC_057716.1:98043861-98063936 GCF_004010195.1 Chiloscyllium plagiosum
CTATTAAAGGCCATTTTTGCTCCTTCACAATCTACAGACCCAGAAAATAACACTGTCTTATTCCTCTACAAACACTGCCCCAGGTAAAATTAATAGTTATGGCTTATATTTTAGGTTTAATCAAGAGACATATCTCCAAAAACATATAATCAAGAAAGAACCCACTCTACTCACTACTGCAGATTCTCTGTAGGCCACACTTAAAACAACAATTAACTTATCTGATTCTGTGTTGTGAACTTCCTCCAAGATCAGTTGTGAATTTCACTGTTTGTTATGTTTCCCAGATGAACTCCGATGCCTAGCGATTGATTGATTTTCTCACTCTCACTCTCACTCTCACTCTCATTCTCATTCTCATTCTCATTCTCATTCTCATTCTCATTCTCACTCTCATTCTCACTCTCTCTGCAATGACCTCACCATGTGATTCCTGTGTCTGCTCTTCTCCCTTTTAATACTGCTGTTGTTTTGACTATTTTTTCCAAAGTAGCAAAACAATGCAACAGCATATAAAACAGTAACTTCTGCTCCTGGAAATTGAGGAAATCACCTCCAGCATCTAAAATATCTTACAAAAGGAGCAGCTGTTACAGCCAGAAATTTTTCCTGTCCTCCATCTTGGATTACCCAGAATCCCAGTGCTGTCTTCATAAAAAAACAAGATAAAATACACATCTGAAAGCCATAGTGACACCACAATATGTTATTAACTTTACTTCTAATGTATACACTGTATTAAAATTTAAGAATAGCAAAGGACTTAAACTACTTAACAAAGACAGAATCACAGAAATATTTATGTGCAGAATGAGGCCATTTGGCCCATTATGTCTGCACTGGTTCTTCTGTCTCATGCCAATCTTTTCTCTTTTCCCCATTACCCTGCTGGGGCTAAAGGGTTTGAGTTATAAGGACAGGCTGGATAAGCTGGGACGTTTTCCCTGGAATGTCGGAGGCTGGGGGGGGTGGCCTTATGCAGATTTATAAAATCACGAAGGGCATAGATAAGCCGAATAGTCAAGGTTTTTTTTCCAAGGATAGGGGAGTCCAAAACTAGAGGGTTTTGGTGAAACGGGAAAGGTTTTAAGAGGGACCCGTGGGTTAAAGTTTTCACACAGTGGGTGGTCTGTGTATGGAATGTGCTGCCAGAGGAATTGATGGAGGCGGGTGCAATTACAACATTTGAAAGACATTTGGACAGGGACATGTATAGAAAAGGTTTAGAGGGATACGGGCAAAACTTAGGCAAATGGGACAGGTCAGCATGGAGGAGTTGGACCGAAGGGTCTGCTTCTGTGCTGTATCATTTCAAGACAGGGTAGCATAGTGGCCCAGTGGTTAGCACTGCTGCCTCACAGTACTAGGGACCTGGATTCATTCCCAGACTTGGGCCAATGTCTGTGTGGAGTTTCGACATTCTCCCTGTGTCTGCATGGGTGCTCCAGTTTCCTCCCACAATCCAAACATGTGCAGATCAGGTGAGTTGGCCATACTAAATTGCCCCTAGTGTTAGGTGCATTCGTCGGGAGTAAATGTAGGGGAATGGATTTGGGTGGGATTCTCTTTGAAGGGTCGGTGTGGACTTGTTGGGCCAAATAGCCTGTTTCCACACTGTAGGGAATCTAATCTTAAAATAAAACTACAATTTCACCAAAATGATCAGCATCACGAATCATTGAACCCACCAGGCCGATCTTTGCCTGAGTTACCCTATTTCCCTTCTTTTTCTTTAATCTTCTGTTTCTTCAACTGTTAATCAAATTCCTTCTCAGATGCTGTTGCTTTGGTTACCTCTTGCTTTAATGCACTATATAATGTAATAAGCCTGTGTGTGCAAACAAAAGCTAGCCCTTAAAAAATCCTACTGCGTTATTGGAAGAAAAAGTGGGCAGTTGTACAAAGTGTTCTGGTTAATATTTATCTCTCAACAAACAACACTAAAAGTAGACCACTTTGTCAATATTTCATTACTACTTGCTGAACTTCCCATTGACTATTCAGTGTCCTGAATTACAATAGTGACTACATTTCAATGGTATTTTATTGGCTGTAACGCATTTGGGATGTCCTGACTTTTTAAACAGTGCCACGAAAATTCAAGTCTTTCCATTTGTTTCCATTGAACTTTTCTCTGACATTTTCTATTTTTGATGTTCTTTGTACCACGGACATCACTGCCTTCCCACTATTTCCAAACCATTCAAGCTCCCTGTGAGAGAAAGAAATAGGTACTTGAATCAATCCTGATTTTGAAAATCAATTTTATGATTGTATCTGTCAATCCCAAGGCTGTAAGGAGCTTGGCTTTTCATGGTTTCTGTATGCTTGGTCATTCAGCAGACTTTCAAAAAATGTTTTCACCCAGTGAGTAGTTAATGTTTGGAATGCGCTGCCTGGAAACGTGTTGGAGCCAGGTTCAATTGAGGCATTCAAGAGGGTATTGGATGGTTTATTTTGATAGTAATGGTGTGCAGAAATATGGGGAATAGGCAGGAAATTGTTACTAGATAATAGAGCCTTATTGGGCGAAAATGGCACTGTAATAATTCTGTGACTCTGTGATTCTTACTGGACCGAAAGATGTCTAGATTAGAGTGGTGCTGGAAAAGCACAGCAGTTCAGGCAGCATCCGAAGAGCAGTAAAATCGACGTTTCGGGCAGAAGCCCTTCATCAGGAATAGAGGCAGAGAGCCTGAAGGGTGGAGAGATAAATGAGAGGAGGATGGGGGTGGGGAGAAAGTAGCATTGAGTACAATAAGTGAGTGGGTGAGGGGATGAAGGTAATAGGTTGGGGGTGGGGGGTGGTGGTGGAGTGGATACGTTGAAAAGAAGATAGGCAATTAGGACAACTCATGGGGACAGTGCTGAACTGACCGAAAGATGCCAAATCCCCATCAAGAACAACGTTGCGATTTTGAGGTTAGTGCAGAAGTGAATCATAGCATCATGTATTTCAATCGAGGTTCTTTGACCCATCACGTTTGTATTGCCAAACATATACTGCTACCTACATTAGTTACATTTTCACACATTGCCTTGAATCTTATGACATTTCAAATGATCATTCAAGTACTCTTTAAAGATTGTGCAGTTACTCACCTCAACTACCTTCCCAGCTAGGAGAAAGTGAGGTCTGCAGATGCTGGAGATCAAAGTTGAAACTTTATTGCTGGAACAGCACAGCAGGTCAGGCAGCATCCAGGGAACAGGAGATTCGACGTTTCGGGCACAGGCCCTTCTTCAGGAATTCCTGAAGAAGGGCCTGTGCCCGAAACGTCGAATCTCCTGTTCCCTGGTTGCTGCCTGACCTGCTGTGCTGTTCCAGCAATAAAGTTTCAACTACCTTCCCAGCTAATGCATTCCAGACCCCCACCAACCTTCTGGGTGAAAAATATTTCCTTCAAATCCTCTCTAAACTCTTGCCTTTCACTTTACATTAAGCCCCCTTGTAATTGACCCTTTGACTAAGGGGAGTAGCTGGTTTCTCTTCACTCTGCGCATGCCCCTCATAATCTTATACACCTCTCAATTTAAAATCTCTTCCAACCTCTCCAGTCAGGCAGAAGATGCAAGAGCTTAAACACACAAACCAACAGGTTCAAGACCAGCTTCTTCTCTGCTGTTATTACAGTACTGAGTGGACCTCTCAAGTTTCAATTCTAATGTTGATCTTGTTTTTGTACTCCTTCTGTGAAGCTGTAACTCTGTATGCTTCGCTCTGTTCAATCACTCTATGTCCTTGTATGTTATGATCTGCTGTACTGCATGCAAAACATAACATTTCACTGTATGCATAATCCAATCAAATCAAATCAAAACTCTACATGGTCCTTCCTCAGCCTTCACTGTTCCAAAGAAAACAACCTGAGCTTATCCAGCCTCTCTTCATCACTGAATTGCTCCATCCCAGACAATATCCTGGTGAATCTCCTCTGCACCCTCTCCAGAGCAATCACATTCTTAAATAATTAGATGGTTACTCTGGCTGCAGTTCAAGTCGAAAGGCATTTTGAATTCTCATTTGCTTTATTTTCACACTGAACCCACGGAAATGACAAACAGGCTTTAAAGCTCAGTTTATGTGCGGGGAAGTTCTATAACTGTTTTATTGTCTTCATAACTTTAAAATACAACAGCCCCATTTTTCTCCAGGTGGAATAAAACCGCCTTGAATTCACAAAGTTATCAGCATACTCCATATCAAGGATTATGTTCCAAACTTCAGCGCAGCAGTGGATTTGAAATTCTGAATTTACATCTGAATCCTAACACCCTGCCGTCACCTTGAACACCGACAATCAAGCACACCACTCAAGCATAATTTAACTTGGAGAAACACTGTCTAATTGAAAAGCAATCAAATGGAACTCCCGAAACATAACAAGAAGTTAGCACTGAAAAATTAAGCCTTTTTGTTTCTTTCATCCAAAATATATGTTAATCCTTCCTGTAGGTTCTACCCCATCAAATGGTCAAGTGGGCAAGTCACAAGCTATTAGCAACCTGCCACTATCTGATCACTAATAGGTAATTAGCAACTAATTGAGGTGCCTTCCTTCTAATTTTGCTGCCACTTTGGATTCAAAATTGGCTTAGTGACAGAAAGCAAAGGGTAATGGTTAATGTTATTTTTGTGATTGGAGGGTAGATATTCAGTGGTGCAGTCAGGAAATAGTATTTAGCTCATTGTTCTTTTTCATATAACTTAATAACCTACTTGCCTAGCTAAAAATAAGCGCAGTTTCAATGGCTTGTAGAGGACTTGCCAGATCCTTGAAAATGTCATAAAGGGCAAAGAACAGAATAAGACCACAAGATGTAGAACCCAAAGTAGTCCATCTGGTCCATTGAGTCTGCTCCACTATTCAATCAGATACAGTTGATATACCAATTCTTAACTCCACTTTCCGCCCTTACCCCATAACCCTTAAATCCCTTCATGATTAAATGTCTGTCTACCTCAGCCTTGGATATACTTAATAACTCAGCCTCAAAAGCTGGCCCTTCACAACAGCAGTAAGAAATGGGTAATGAATGTCTCTCATCATATGAAAGAATACATTTTTAAAAAGACTTTAGGAGGATTTAGACTGAAATGGGCACAGAATTGGTGACGAAAATTGTTATAGGGAAATGTTACCATGCAATTTGGAGCAGAGAACAAGGTAACATACTGTAAATTAAATAGCACAATTTTAAACTGATTGCTAGAACAGAGACCTGGGGATTACCTTAGGGAAATGTATGACAGGCCAGGGATGGGATTGCTACTCAAAAGCACACATCATTATTGGTTTTTGCAATAGAGCCATAGAGTAATACAGCACAAAAACAGACCCTTCGGTCCAACTAGTCCATGCCAACCAGAATCCCAAACTAAACTAGTCCCACCTGCCAATGTTTGGTCCATATCCCTCCGAAAATTTCTTATTCAACAACTTATCCAAATGTCTTTTAAAAGTTATAACTGTACCTGCATCCACCACTTCCTCCGAAGGTTTATTCCACACGCAAACCACTTTTTTCTGTAAAAAAGTTGCCACGCATGTCTTTTTAAAAATTTTCTCTATTCATCTTAAAAATATGCCTCCTAGAATGAAATCTCCCAACCTTAGGGGGGAAAGAAAACCCTTGCCATTCACCTTATCTATGACCCATATGATTTTATAAACATTTATGAGGTCACCCTTCAATCCCAATTTGTGGGCAGCACGGTGGCACAGTGGTTAGCACTGCTGCCTCACAGCGCCAGAGACCCGGGTTCAATTCCCGACTCAGGCGACTGACTGTGTGGAGTTTGCACGTTCTCCCCGTGTCTGCGTGGGTTTCCTCCGGGTGCTCCGGTTTCCTCCCACAGTCCAAAGATGTGCTGGTTAGATGAATTGGCCATGCTAAATTGCCCTTAGTGTTAGGTAATAAGGGGTAAATGTAGGGGTATGGGTGGGTTGCGCTTCGGCGTGTCGGTGTGGACTTGCTGGGCTGAAGGGCCTGTTTCCACACTGTAAGTAATCTAATCTCCTGCACTCCAGTGAAAAAGATCCCAGTCTTTCCAGCCTCTCCTTATGACTCAAACCCTCCATTCCTGGCAGCATCCTGATAAATCTTTTCTGAACTCTCTCTAGTTTAATAATAACCTTCCAATAGTAGGGCAACCAGAACTGCACATGATACTCCAGAACGATACCTCACCAACGTTCAATCTCAACATGACATCCAAACTCCTATACTCAAAGGTCTGAGAAATGAAGACAAGCACGTTAAACGCTTTCTTAACCACCTGTGACACAAACGTCAAAGAGTTATGACTAGATTCCCTACAGTGTGGAAACAGACCCTTCAGCCCAACAAGTCCACACCGACCCTCCAAAGAGTAACCCACCCAGACCAATTTCCCTCTGTCTAATGCACCTAACACTACGGGCAATTTAGCATGGCCAATTCACCTAACCTGCACATCTTTGGACTATGGGAGGAAATCCATGCAGACATGGGGAGAATATGCAAACTCCTGAGGCAGGAATTGAACCTGGGTCCCTGGCGCTGTGAGGCAGCAGTGCTAACCATTGAGCCACCGTGCCGCCCATGAGCCAGGTTATGAACCTGTACGCAGAGGACCAAGTCTAAGGCAATTTGTTGTCCCGTCATCAAGGACTGGTTTGTCCTCAGCTGGGATTTTAGTTTTGAATCTGAGTATCATACTTGAAGAAGAATGCCTATACCTTGGAGACTGTGCAGAGGAGATTTATAGAACTGTAGCAGTGATTAAGGACTTCAGTTATGAGACAAAATTGGAGAAATGGGTATTGTCCACCTTACAGCAGGGAAAAATCAGATAATGTTTAATAGATCTATTCAAAATCTTGAAAGATTATAATACAGTAAATAGGAAAAGCTATTTCCAACAGGAGAAGGGTAAATAATTAGAGGACACAGGTTTAAGGTAATTGGTGAAACAGCCAGGAATGAGGTAAGGCAATTTTTTTTTATTATGCAATGAATTATTATGATTGCAACGCCATTGGTTGTAGATTTGGATCAGTATTTGAAGAAAAAGCTTGCATGTACCATGCTTTTCACATCCGGAAGATGTTTGACAATGCTTTGTAACTAATTATATACTGGGAATTTGTGTTGCAGACGTTTCGTCCCCTGTCTAGGTGACATCCTGAGTGTTTGGGAGCCTCCTGTGAAGCGCTTCCGTGATCTTTCCTCCAGCTTTTATAGTGGTTTGTCTCTGCTGCTTACAAACGTGTCATCCACATATCTGAGTTTGGGTTGAATTTGCGATTAGACTGTTTGTTCTAATCTTGCGGTAATGCAAAGATTAGAACAAACAGTCTTACCGCAAATTCAACCCAAACTCTGGGTCAGTTATGTGGATGACACCTTTGTAATCATTAAAAACACAGAAATAGAGAACGCAAGGACTGCACAAAACACTACATAGGACAAACAGGAAGACAGCTAACGACCCGTATCCATGAACACCAACCAGCCACGAAATGACACGACCAGCTATCCTTAGTAGCCATACACGCGGATGACAAGCAACATGAGTTCGACTGGGACAACACTACTATTATAGAACAAGCCAAACAGAGAACAGCCAGGGAATTCCTAGAGGCATGGCACTCATCCACAGATTCTATCAACAAAAACATCGACCTGGATCCAATATACCGGCCACTGCAGCGGACAGCTGGAACTGACAACCGGAAGCGGCAGAGACAAACCACTATAAAAGCTGGAGGAAAGATCATAGAAGCCCTTCAAAGGAGGCTCCCAAGCACTGAGGATATCACCTAGACAGGGGACGAAACGTCTGCAACACAAATTCCCAGCTCGGCGAACAGAACCATAACAGCGAGCACCCGAGCTACAAATCTTCTCACAAACTTTGAACTAATTATATACTTTTGAAATGCAGTCAATGTTGTTTTCATATAGGAAATTCAGAAATTAATTTGCACTCAGTAAGCTCCTGCAAACAGCAATGTGATAGCAACCAAATAATTAGCTTTTTTTTGGGATGTTGTTTGTGGTTTGTTGTGTCATGGTCAGTATGGCATATACCTGTAAGTGACATGCCCATGATTATCATTACTGTATCATACCCTGTGACCTGAGGTGTAAAGGTCTCAGACTCTATCTTGGCACACTTACAAGAAACATACCACTCTGTTTATCTCAATAATTTAAGTAGGGGGCTGGTTAGTTTAAATAAAAACTGAAAGAACTGCAAACGTTGTAAATCAGAGACAAAAACAATAATTGCTGGAAAAGCTCAGCAGGTCTGGCAGCATCCATAGAGTGGAATCAGAGTTTACCTTGCGGCACGAGTGACCCTTCCTCAGTTCTTTTGGCTGGTTAGCTCAGTTGGCTGGACAGCTGGTTTCGTAATGCAGAGCACGCTAACAGCATGAATACAATTCATGTGCCAGCTGAGGTTACCATGAAGGACAGTCCTTCTCAACCTCATCTGAGGTGTGGTGACCCTGAGGTTAAACCACCACCAGTCATCAATTTCTAATAAGGGAGAAGTGGAGGGAATTGGAATTTCTTGGCAGATATGTTGGTGCATACTTGAAGGGCTGAAGGGCCTCTTCTGCATTGGACAATGCAGGGAATGACATGGTGGCTCAGTGGTTAGCACTGCTGCCTCATAGCACCAAGGATCCAGGTTCGATTCCAGCCTCAGGTGACAGTCGGTGTGGAGTTTGCACATTCTCCCTGTGTCTGCGTGGGTTTCCTTCGGGTGCTCTAGTTTCTTCCCACAATCCAAAGATGTGCACTGGAGATGTGCACCTCCAGTGTCCCTGCTGACTTCATTTGTGTGAAGTGCACCCAAGTCTAATTCCTCAAGAACCGTGTTAGGGAACTGGAGCTGGAGCTGGATGAACTTCGGATCATTCGGGAGGCAGAGGGGGTTATTGAAAGGAGCTACAGAGAGGTAGTTACCACCTGCAATAGGGAGATGGGAACCTGATTTGTAGTTCCAGTGTGCAGGAGGTTGAGGGTAATGAGGTCAGGGATAGGTTTACAAGGTCGTGAGAGGGCACTGGCAATCAGGATGTTGGTACCTAGGATTTCAATGTTGTGGTCATTTCAGAGACATGGCTAGAGGACGGACAGGAATGGTTGTTGCAGATTCTGGGATTTAGATATTTCAGCAAGGACAGAGATGATGGTAAAAAGAGGGGCAGGGGAGTTGTGACATTGCTAATCAAGGGTAGTTTTACAACAGCTGAGAGAACATTTGAGGACTCATCCACTGATGTAGTTTGGGCTGAGGCTAGAAACAGGAAAGGAGAGGTCACCTTGTTGGGAGTTTTCTATAGGTCTCCAAATTGTTCCAGGGATATAGAGGAAAGGATAGCAAAGATGATTCTCGATAGGAGCAAGAGTAAGAGGGTAGTTGTTATGGGGGACTTTAATTTCCCTAATATTGACTGGGAATACTATAGTTCAACTAGTTCAGATGGGTGAGTTTTTGTTAAATGTGTGCAGGAGGGTTTTCTGGCACAGTATGTAGACAGGCCAACAAGGGAAGATGCCATATTGGATTTGGTACCTGGGGAATGAACCCGGCCAGGTATTAGATTTGGAGGTAAGTGAGCACTTTGGTGATAGTGACCATAGTTCAGTTATGTTTACAACAGCATTGAGCAGGGATAGGTACATACTGCAGGGAAAGAGGTTTAACAGGGAGAAAGTCAATTATGATGCGATTAGACAAGATTTAGGATGCAGAGGATGGAGAAGGAAATTACAGGGGATGGGCACACTTGAAATGTGGAGCTCATTCAAGGAACAGCTACTGCGGGTCCTTGATAAGTATATACCTATCAGACAGGGAGGTAGTTGTCGAGAGAAGGAGCCATGGTTTACTCAAGAAGTTAAAGCTCTTGTCAAGAGGAAGAAGAAGGCTTATTGGAGGATGAGATGTGAAGGCTCAGATAGGAGACTTGAGTGCTATAAGTTAGCCAGAAAAGATCTAAAGAGAGAGCTAAGAAGAGCCAGGAGGGGACATGAGAAGTTGTTGGCGGATTGGATTAAGAAAAGCCCAATGCCTTCTATAGGTATACCAGGAATAAAAGAGTGACTAGAGTAAGCTTAGGGTCAAACAAAGAGAATAGTGGATAGTTGTGGGTGGAATCTAAGGACATGGGGAAGCACGTAATGACTACTTTTTGTCAGTATTCACATTGGAAATGGGTAATGCTAGTGAGAATATGGGGATCCACACTACAAGAATAGATGGGATTGAGGTTGACAAGGAGGAGGTTTTAGCAATTTTGAAAGATCTGAAAATAGATAAGACCCCTGGGCTGGATAGGATTTATCCTCAAGTTCTCTGGGAAGCTAGGGAGGAGATTGCAAAGCCTTTGGCTTTGATCTTATTGTCATCATTAGATGTTGTGCCACAAGGACCTGTTTTGGGGCCATTGTTGTTTCTCATTTTTATAAATGATCTGGATGTGGGAGTAGAAGGATGGGTTAGTAAATTTGATGATGACACTAAGATTGGCAGAGTTGTGAATAGTGTCAATGGATGCTGTGGATTACAAAGGGGCAAAGATAAGATGCAGAGCTGGGCTGAGAAGTGGCAAATGGAGTTTAATACAGAAAAGTGTGAGGTCGTTCACTTCAGAAGAAGTAACAGGAATGCAGCGTACTGGGCTAATGATAAAATTCTTGGCAGTCCAGATGATCAGAGAGATCTTGGTGTCCAGGTGCATAAATCCCTGAAAGTTGCCACCCAGTTTGAGAGGGTTGTTAAGAAGGCATATGGCTTGTTGGTGTTTATTGCTGGGGGGATTGAGTTTCGGAGCCATGACATCATGCTTCAGCTGTACAAGACACTGGTAAAGCTACACCTGGAGTATTGCGTGCAGTTCTGGTCACTGCATTATAGGAAGGATGTGGAAGCTTTGGAAAGGGTTCAGAGGAGATTTACTGGATGTTGCCTGGTGTGAAAGGAAGGTCTTATGATGAAAGGCTGAGAGAACTGAGACTGTTTTCATTGGAGAGAAGAGGTTGAGAAGTGACTTAATCGAGATGTATAAGATAGTCAGAGGGTTATATAGGGTGAGAGGCTTTTCCCTCAGATGGTGAAGGCTAACATGAGGAGACATAGCTTTAAATTGACGGGTGATAGATTTAGGACAGATATTAGGGGTAGTTTCTTCACTCAGAGACTAGTAGGGGAGTGGAACGGCCTACCTGCAACAGTAGTAGACTCGCCGACATTAAGGGCATTTCAGTGGGCATTGGACATACATATGGATAATAATGGAATGGTGTAGGTTAGATGGGCATCAGATTATTTTCACAGGTTGGCACAACATCAAGGGCAGAAGACCCTGTACTGTACTGTAATATTCTATGTTCTATGTGTTAAGGTGATGCAGTGTAAAATATTATAAATAGAGCCATGGACGGCAAGTGATTACGGATTGGGTAGATTCTAATTACACCTTTACTGAATTAGAACTGTTCAAGCATCATAGAAGTTCTACTCTAAACATCAAGGAAGATGATCCTGAGCAAAAAGCTCTCAATATTTTACTTGATAAGGAAGAGTGTTGCAGAATTAATGCATCTGACCTTTTCATGAGCAGCAAGAAAGATACAGAAATTATCTGAAAAGTTCCAAAAAACCAGTTTGAGTTAAGAATGAACTTGATTAATAGAATCCAACTCATGTCATCCAGACATCAAGTCCAAGAATAATTTGTTAAAAATCACACAACACCAGGTTATAGTCCAACAGGTTTAATTGGAAGCACTAGCTTTCGGAGTGCTCCTCCTTCATCAGGTGGTTGACCATCTGAAAGCTGACCAACGTTTCTTGACATCTGTGAAGCACATGGCACTGAAGGTACATGTTCAGAAATGCTAGTTCCAAAGGCGAAGCGATAATCCAGAACAAAACAGACAGACCAATAAAATGGCATAACACCACCACATAGGCAGCAAGGCAAATGTGAAGGGGCACAAATGCAAATATATCAATGATGTTCAAAGTCAACCTATGAAAATCAAATTTCAGAACGTCACCTCACACACCGTGTCAATGGTATGAGGCAAAAAAAAGTTCTTACAACCATTAATATCATACATAGTGAAAAGGCCGATGAGACATGGTAAAAACTAAATTGTCGCTGTAACTGGTGCCAACCTGTTAGCACAAGCTCCTGAAAGACGTACCGCATTAGGATACACTCTATGATACAGCCTGTAACAAACCAGCTCACAGCAAATAATGGACCATTCGTTCTGTGCAATGGAACAATCACACTCATCTAGGCTACCCAACATCTGCCTCATGTATAACAGTGATCCAGCATTGGCAGGACCACTGGCATGCAGAGGTCTCACTATAGTCACAAATCACAAGATTCAAGCTGCACTCACTGAGGTGAAACAAGACACTATTGAATTAGTCAAGGATCTCAAATGCTTGCAGCCAGTCCAATTCAACGTGCTCATCAGTTAAGGGTAATGCAGTATTGCATCTTAAGGATGATACAAGCCCAAATTTATTTATCACCCAAGGAAGCAGAGAAAGCACATTCAGGAGACGCCAAACTGGACGAGGTAGAGTGAAATATACGATTTGGAAGGTTGACCACCAAACAGATTGGTGTAGCTCGATAACATCCATCTTAAAAAGGATGGCACCATAAGAAAATACATGGATACAAGAAAACTTGTACATTTGTATTTTATGTGGATTCCTTCACTTAAAAGGTATCCACATAAATGCACACATAGAAGTCAGGAGCAGAAGTCCGTCATTTGATCCTGCTATTCAATAAGATCTTGGTTTATCTGTTTATGGTCCAAATCCACATTCTCATCTCGGACTCTCTTGCTTTGCAAGTATCTACTGATCTCTACCAGTGAAATATTTAATGACCCCGCCTCAAAATCCTTCTAGGTTAGTGAGTCTCAAAGATGCACAATACTCTGAGATAAAAGATTTCCCTTCAGCTCCATGCTAGCAGGGTAATCTCTCATTTTTAAACAGTAGCCTCTATTTCTGCACTAACCAATAGAGAAACTGTCCTTTCCAAATCCATCATATCAAGACGATTCAGGCTCTTCTAAACTTTAATCAAATTACCTCCTGCTGTTTTTAACTCTGATGCAAACAATACCAGTCTTCCCAACCACATAAGACAACCCTTTCATTCCAGGTATCAATTCATTCCAGGTATCTGTGGTCAGCAAAGTTTTAGAAAGAGTTCTGAGGGATAGGATTTATGACTATTTGGAAAAGCATAGTGAGACTAAAGGCATGGCTTTGTGAGGGGCAGGTCATGCCTCACAAATCTTATTGAGTTCTTTGAGGAGGTGACAAGACAGGTCGAGCAGTGAGTGAGGTATATATGAACTTCCCCTTGGTAGACTTATTCATAAAGTCAGGAGGTATGGGATACGGGGAGATTTGGCTGTCTGGATTCAGAATTGGTTGGCTGACAGAAGGCAGAGAGTGGTTGTAGATGGAAAGTATTCTCCCTGGAGGTCAGTGGTGAGAGGTGTCCCACAGGGCTCTGTTCTTGGGCCTCTGCTCTTTGTAGTTTGTTCAAATGATTTGGATGAGGAGGCTATGGGGTGGGTTAGTAAATTTGCAGATGACACAAAGGTTGGATGTGCCAATGATAGTATTGAGGGCTATTGCAGGCTGCAGCGCGACCTAGACAGGATGCAGAGCTGGGCTGAGAAATGGCAGATGGAGTTCAACCTGGATAAATGCGAAGTGATGCATTTTGGAAGGTTGAACTCGAATGCTGAATATAGGATTAAAGACAGGATTCTTGGCAGTGTGGAGGCACAGAGGGATCTTGGTGTTCAAGTACTTAGATCCCTCAAAGTTGCCACCCAAGTGGATAGGGTTGTTAAGAAAGCATATGGTGTTTTGGCTTTCATTAACAGGGGGATCGAGTTTAAGAGCCACAAGGTTTTGCTGCAGATCTACAATACTCTGGTGAGGCCACATTTGGAATATTATGTCTAGTTCTGGTCACCCTACTTTTAGGAAAGATGCAGAGGCTTTGGAGAGGGTGCAAAGAAGCTTTACCAGGATGTTGTCTGGACTGGAGGGCTTGCCTTATGAAGAGAGGTTGACTAAACTTGGACTTTTCTCTCTGGAGAGAAGGAGGAAGAGAGGTGACCTGATCAAGGTATACAAAATAATGAGAGGAATAGATAGAGTCAATATTCGGAGGCTTTTCCCCAGGGCAGGATTGACTAGCACGAGGGATCATAGTTTTAAGATATTAGGAGAAAGGTATAAAGGGGACACCAGCGGAAGGTTCTTTATGCAGAGAGTTGTGAATGCATGGAATGCGTTGCCAGCGGTGGTGGTGGAAGCAGAGTCATTAGAGACATTTAAGCGACTGCTGGACATGCACATGGATAGCAGTGAATTGAGGGGAGCATAGGTTAGGTGATTTTAATTTAGATTCAGATTAATCCTCGGTACAACATCGTGGGCCAAAAGGCCTGTTCTGTACTATACTTTTCTATGTTCTATGTTCTGTGTAATTCAGTAAATATCCTCTAAACCACCTCCAAAGCCCTTATAATTCTTCCATAAATAAGGAGAAAAAGGCAATAGAAAGCATTTAAGATGTGGTCTCAACATGTGTATGATTGAAGCAAAGCATTCTTACTGACTGAACATTTGTCGGTGTGCTGCCTTTGAAGCTGGCTCCTTTGTCCTGGATGGTGTCAAGCTGCTCGAGAAGGAGCTGCCTTAGAAGGATTCGCCCCACTACAGGAAGGATGTGGAAGAACTGGAAAAGGTGCAGAGGAGATTTACCAGGATGTTGCCTGGTCTGGAGGGAAGGTCTTATGAGGAAAGGCTGAGACACTTGGGTCTGTTCTCATTGGAAAGAAGAAGGCTAAGGGGGGATTTGATAGAGACGTACAAGATGATCAGAGGATTAGAAAGGGGAGACAGTGAAAGACTTTTTCCAAGGATGATGATGTCAGCTTGTACGAGAGGGCATAACTACAAATTGAGGGGTAATAGATTTAAGACAGATTTCAGAGGCAGGTTCTTTACGCAGAATGGTAAGGGCGTGGAATGTCCTACCTGCTAATGTAGTCAACTCAGCCACATTAGGGAGATTTAAACAATCCTTAGATAAGCACATGGATGATTTTGGGATAATATAGGGGGACGAGCTGGGAATAGTTCACAGGTTGGTGCAACATCGAGGGCCGAAGGGCCTGTTCTGCACTGTATTGTTCTATGTTCTATAATTTGGAGGCTGGGTTGTTGGAGCTGCACAAATCCTGGCAAGTGGGGAGTATTCCATCACACTCCTGTGTAGTATCTTGCAGAAGGTGGACATGCTTTAGGGAGGTCGGAGTTAAGTGACTCTTTCCAGGATTCCAAATCTCTGACCTGCTTTTGTAGCTACAGTATCTAAGTGACTAATCCAGTTCAGTATCATTTTTATTATTGGTAGCCTCCAGGATATTGATACTGGAAGATTCAGAGATGGCAATGCCACTGAGAATCAAGAGGTGATGTTTGGATTCTCTCTTGTTGGAGGTGGTCATTTCTTTGCCACTCACATGGTATGACCATTACTTGCTACTTATCTGCCCAACTATGGATATTGTTTTGATCTTGTTGAATTTGGACCTGGACTGCTTCAATACCTGTGGACTCATAAATGGTGCTGAGCATTGTGCAATCATTAATGAACAACATCACCTTTTGACGGAGGTAAGGTTGTCTTTACAACATATTTCTTACTTATTTTTGTGTAATCTGCAAATTGAGTCACCATGGCTCCAATCTCCTCATCAAAATCATTGATATTAATTGAGCTTCCAGCAGATCCTTGTGAGTTTCCATTTGTCACATGCTGACATTTTGAAACAAGCTCCTTCATGCTCGTTTATGTTTTGTGTCAGCCAGTCAATCTGCTCTCTATGCTAGCATGTTACCCCCTCGACCATGAACTCCTTACTTTACAGAGTAATGTTTCATTTGGCGCCTTGCCAATGCCTTCTGGAAATTGAATTGCAGTACATGACCGACTCCCTTTCTCCACAGTGCATAGATTTCCTTCAAAGAATTCCATTATATTGGTTAAACAAGATTTTCCTTTCAAAATTCCATGCTGGCGCTTCCCAAATAGCGAGGGTTTTTCCAAGTGCCTGATTGTAGCCTCACTAATAATTACAGTTTCCCCATGGAAGACATCAAGCTAACTGTTCTATAGTTTCTCCTGTCTGCCTCCCTCCCTTCTTCAATGAAAGGGTTCTGTATGTTGCTTTTCAATCCAATAGAACCTTTCCAGAATCCAATGACTTTTTGGAAATCAATACCAACATATCTGATATTTCAATTTGTTTTAATTTATTTTAGTCACATTTACCTAGTTACAGTGAAAGGCTCTGTCTTGCGAGCAGTACAGGCAGGTATTTGGAAACAAGGACATGCAGATCATAGAGTGCTTCGACAGAGTGAGGCATACAGGGTCATAGCTGCACATGAGGTGCTCTAGGCAACATTATTTGAGAGAGTCCATTCATCAGTCTGATAACAACAAAGAAGAAGCTGTTCCTGAACCTATTGGTGCACGTGTTCGAGCTTCTGTATCTTTTGCCTGACGGAAGAAGTTGGAGGAGAACATTACTGGGGTGGGATGGGTCTTTGATGATGTCGGCAGCCTTTCTGCAGCAAAATGAGTTATTTCTGTTTTTGTTATTTGCCCTGGTGTAGACTTGTCTTTTTGTCCTGTTAAGCACTACTGCTCGTTATTGTATTGCTGCCGAGTGAAGGTTTTGGCCATGCTTTCCCTTTGCCTTACCCATGACTGCAATCACAGAAACACGGACGTGTTACAGTGAAGGAAGCAGCCATTAGCTCATCATGATTGCTATTATCTGGTATGCAAATCCAGCCAGATCCAATCTCAATAAGTCTATCCATGTGCTGCTGGAGTATACCCTGACCAACTGGAAGGAACTCAGGGCGTTGTTGCTCATTCGGCTGATGACACAAAGCTAGGTGGAGGCACAGGTAGAGTTGAGGACGATGCAAAAAGATCTAAACAGGTGGGTGGGCAAAGTTGTGGCAGATGGTATACAATGAGGCAAAGTGTGAGGTTACTGTCTAAACTGGGAAGTACTTCAGAAATCTGAAGTACAGAGGGATTTGAGAGTCCAAGCTCAATATTCACTTAAGGTTAACATGCAGGTTCAATTAATGGTTAGAAACGCAAACGCAATGTGAACATCCATTTCAAGAGGGCTAGAATACAAGAGCAGAGATGTACTACTGAGGCTTATAAGGGTCTGACCCGACTGCATTTGGAATAATGTGAGCAGCTTTGGGCCCCGTATCTAAGGAAGGCTGCGTTATTGTTTGAAGACGCCCAGAGGAGGTTTACAAGTATGATCCCAAGGATGAAGGACTTGTCATATGAAGAGCAGTTGAGGACTCTGGGTCTGTATTCGATGGAGTTTAGAAGGATGAGGGGTTTCTGGCTGAAACTTACAGAAAAGAAATGCAATAATCATGGGTGATATTAATCTATATATGAACTGAAAAAAAAATCAGATTGGAGTTGTAACCTTGATGAGGAATTTATTAAATACTTCTGAGCGTTTCTTAGAGGAGCTGGTTCTAAAATTGACCAGAGAGGAGGATGTACTGGATTTGGTATTGTTCAGCATGGTAGGGTTAATTAGCTACCCCAGAGAAAAGGCACCTCTAGGTAACAATGATCATAATATGGTTGGATTTTACATTTAGTTTGAAAGGGGGAAGAGTGTGTCTGAGACTAACATTTTAAATTTCAAATTTTGAACAATATGTGCACGAAAGTTGAGATAACTGAAGTGAACTACAATATTCAAATCAGAGATAAATCAGTAAAGAAGCAATGACAGACATTCAAAGGGATATTTCAGAATACTCAGAATGTATAAATTCCTACTGTGAAGGGAGGATCCACCATCTTTGGATAGTTAAGTTAAAATCCGAAAAGTTAATAAAAACTTCAAACTGAGGGAAAAGACACATAATTGCACAAAAATGAATGGGAAATAATGCAAGAGTTGAAAAACGAGAACAGGGAGTTAATAGTAGACAATAAAGAATTGGTGGATGCAATGAAACAAATTTTCCTTTTATCTTCACAACAGAGGATGAGAGAAACATCCTAGTTGTGATAAGGCTATAGCTTTAAGAGGTGTCCTTTTCTCTGAAGAGACGTTGAGACAGAGTCACAGCGCAGTCTGTTCCAAACCAATAACGTAACCAGCATATGAGGCTTTGGGGTTATGTTTTAAGTTGGAACAATAGAAGCAGTCTGAATGGGTGGGGTCAAGCTTTCAGGGAACTGGGATTTTAGTTTAACTTTCAGTAGGGGTGTGGAAGCTGTTATACATCTCTCTCTGCTACAGCAAAATGCCTGAGTTTTCTACCACTGTCTCAGAGTTTTCTCTTGATGTTCTCTCCTCCTGGAGTGAAGAAGTGCATGTGAACCAATCTATTTTACTAAATTTGCCTTAGGGTGTGTTTATGGAATGTTCCTATATTGGAACTGTTGCAGTTTAGTAGTTCATTGGTATATTAATCTGTGAAGTTTTCCAGTAGAGTTGTGATTCTAACTCTTCTTTCTTTCATTTGTAGTTGAATAATAGTGTGGGAATAAAGTGTGTTTTGCTTCAAGCCTGGTAGTTTGATCAATCAAATGGAACCAGAACTCACCGCCTTACATCTATCTTTCAAAATAAGAAAAAGCTGGGATCCAGGCTATGTTCTTGATGTATTTTGAGGCTCTGTAACACTAGTCTATAACACAGTAATACCGATAAACCAAGAGATGGAGAAAAGAGGAACTTGGTGAAATTAACATCAATATTATCATGTACTGATCTAGCGAATGGAACTGCAGTTTGATAGGTCAATGGGCTCTGATGGACTTCATTCAAGTGTCTTAAAAAATAAGGCTATTGAAGTAACAAAACATCAAACAATGAGGAGTCAGAATACAGAAAGGCGATCGAGAGCTTGCTGTCTTGGTGCAATGTTAACGACCTCTCTCTCAATGTCAGCAGAAGAAAACAACTGATCATTGCCTTCAGAAAGAAAAGAGGAGAATGCGTCTCCATTAACAATGAGGTGGAGAGGATGGAGAGCATCATGTTCCTCGGAGTGACGATAACCAACAATCTGTCCTGGACTGTCCATGTAGATGCAACGGTCAAGAATACACAATAATGCCTCTTCTTCCTCAGGCAGCTTGAGGACGGTGAAATGTTTTTGCAATGGCTGCCTTTAATTTGAGTACAAGTAACTTGGTACAAGTCTTGAACAGAGAAAAGGATTAAAAGGAAAAGTAATAGCATTACTTATAGTGTCTAAAATATAAGTTAGAAATAAGATGGTTATAACAGAGTTAAACGTTGCAATCTGGTTCAGAGTCTCAAATAGCAGCAGCTCAGCACATAGCCTGACTGTGCTAGGACCTGGTCCAACAACTGACCCATTCCTATCCAGGCTCCAGCACACTCCTCATCAACACTCAGTTCTAACAAACACAATCACATTGCTCTGGGACTCACTTCCCATTCAACTCTCCTGACCTCGGGATTACCCCCCCTCCTCGCTCCTGCACTCGGGTATCTTCCTCTCCTCGCTCCTGCATGCAGGTATCTCCCTCTCCTCGCTCCTGCACACAGGTATCTCCCTCTCCTCGCTCCTGCACACAGGTATCTCCCTCTCCTCGCTCCTAAACTTGGGATTCCCCCTTTCCCCACTCCTGTACTTGGGATACCCCCTCTCCCCGCTCCTGTATTCAGGATTCCCCCTTTCCCCGCTCCTGTACTCGGGATACCCCCTCTACCTGCTCCTGTACTCGGGATTGCCCCCTTTCCCCGCTCCTGTACTCGGGATACCCCCTCTCCCTGCTCCTGTACTTGGGATTCCCTCTCTCCCCGCTCCTGTACTCGGGAATCCCCCCTTTCCCTGCTCCTGTACTCGGGATACCCCCTCTCCCTGCTCCTGTACTTGGGATTCCCTCTCTCCCCGT
>NC_057716.1:98065302-98079713 GCF_004010195.1 Chiloscyllium plagiosum
TTCCCCCTCTCCCTGCCTCTGTACTCGGGATTCCCCCTCTCCCTGCCTCTGTACTCGGGATTACCCCTTGCTGGATATTCCCCAACTTTATGCAAATGTCTCGCTGCAGAGGGATTTACTCAGGAAGAATATCTTCTTTGTTGGATAACCACTTTCTTTGATTCTCTCCTGTACTCGGGATTCCCCCTCTCCCTGCCTCTGTACTCGGGATTACCCCTTGCTGGATATTCCCCAACTTTATGCAAATGTCTCGCTGCAGAGGGATTTACTCAGGAAGAATATCTTCTTTGTTGGATAACCACTTTCTTTGATTCTCTCATCCAGATTAGAAAATATAGAATAGTACAGCAAAGGAATCGGCCCTTCAACGTACCGTTGGCTAAAGTGAGATTCGAGTTGAGGGCGTGCTGCTGGAAAAGCACAGCAGGTCAGGCAGCATCTGTATAGCAGGAGAGTCAATGTTTTGGGCAAAAGCCCTCTTGATGAAGGCTTTTTGCTTGAAATGCGAATTCTCTTGCTCATCCGATGCTACCTGACCTACTGCGCTTTTCCAGCACCACACTCTCGACCCTTCAACCCACCATATGTGTACCAACCATGCAGCCAATGTTATCCAATTCTATCTGCCTGCACAGGGTCCATATTCCTCAATTCCCTGCCTGTTTAAGGGTCTGCCTGAATGCCTGTTAAACCTCGCTGTTGTATCTGCTTCCACCACCTACCCTGGCAACACGCTCCAGACACTCACTACCATCTGTGTAGAAACCTTTCCTCGCACATCTCCTTTCAACTTGCCCCCTCTAACCTTAAATCTATGCCCCCTAGTATCTGTCAACAACATCTTGCCAACTGTCATACAATATCCCCCAGGAAAAACACGATTCTCAAAGTGGATGTCCTTCAAGAAAAGGCCTAGGTGCATACATTTTGCAGAACCAAGAAATAATTGCTTTTATAATGAAAACGTTGCCACCTGTGCAAGCTAATTATCCCAATACAGTGTGTGAGGTATTAGTATTTGGCATCATGCAGTTTCACACATATTTATTTGGCAAGAAATGCATTGCTAAAACAGTTCGTAAAGCTGTTAGAAACAAACTGTGGCAAACCGCTAGTGAGTGCGCAACCGTGTTCATAGCAGATACTTGTCAAGGTACAAGGACATGACTTAGAGTAAGGTACTAGTCAGGTATCAGGGTGAGGCAGCATCCGAGGAGCAGGAAAATTGACGCTTCGGGCAAAAGCCCTTCATCTTTTGCCTGAAACATCAATTTTCCTGCTCCTCAGATGCTGCCTGACCTGTTGTGCCTGACCAGCACCACACTCTCAACTCTAATCTCAAGCATCTGCTGTCCTCACTTTTGCTTAGGTATAGTGATATACTTAGAATGAACTGTCCTTACCAACAACTACACACCTAAATTAACAGGATGATCCTACCATTTACTCATGTCTGATGTCCTTAGACACATTAGCCGTCTGCTTGCATTATAGAGCTGTGTTGTGTTAAACTCTTCCATCTGGCATTGTCGTGAAAAGGAGGGAAGAAGAATCATAAAACACTTCATTGATGCCCTACATTAGGGCAGTTAGACACTCACTAAGAGTCACAATTTCAAGACTGTCAAAGTATTAGGAACGAGATGAAGAGAAACTTCTTTCCTGAGAGACTTATTAGGATTTGGAATGTGCTGCCTGGGAGAAGGGTGGAGGCTAATTCCATCAGAGGCTTCAAATGAGATCTGGATATATATTTAAAAGTGATGAAGCGAGAGGGTTACCGAGATTGGGTTGGAGAATGGGATGAGCTGGGTAGTTCCTTTGGGAGCCAGTACAGACATGATAGACCAAATCGGCATATCGGGGAAGGACGTATATATCAGGGTGATCACATCTGGCATGCTGAGCAGATTACACAATGACCAAGATGACCATCTTAAACTACAGATTGAAGCTGTTGACTATTGAGGAGGTTGAATCATTTTCAGTTCATTAAGTAGTACATTTTCAGTCATATTTTAAAAACATATGGGAACTACAGATGTGCAAAGGTAGGCGCGGAGTGTAGGAATGGCAAGATAGAGCCAGCCTTGGGGCCAATACAGACTTTGCCTGTGAAAAATAGTGGGAATATAGTGGATGACGCAATATGTGTATTGTATAAATGTGAGGTGATGCATTTTGGAAAGGTAAATCAGGGCAGGACCTGATACACTTAATAGTAAGGTCCTGGGGAGCGTTGCCAAACAAAGGGTCTTTGGAGTGCAGGTTCATTGTTCCTTGAAAGCCGAGTCATCGGTAGATGGGATTGTGAAAAAGGCATTTGATACCTTGCCTTTATTGGTCACTGCATTGAGTTATAGGAGTTTGGAGATCATGTTGCAGCTGTATAGGACATTGGTGAGGCCATTTTTGGAATACTGCATTTTATTCTGGTGTCCCAGCTATAGGAAAGATGTTGTAAAACTTAAAAGGTTTCACAAAGATTTACAAGGGTGTTGCCAGGGTTGGAGTTTTAGAACTGTATGATTAGGCTGGGGCTATTTTCCATGGAGTGCCAGAGGCTGAGGGGTGATCTTATAGAGGTCTATAAAATCATGAGGGGCAAGGATAGGGTGAACAGCCAAGGCCTTTTCCACAGATTGGGTGAGTCCAAAACTAGAGGGCATAGGTTTAAGGTGAAAGGGGAAGAATTTGAAAGGGACCTAAGAGGCAACTTTTTAACACAGAGGGTGGTGCATGTATGGAATGAGCTGCCAGAGGAAGTGGTGGAAGTGGTTACAATTTAAAAGGCATCTGGATGGGTATGTGAACAGGAAGGATATAGAGGGTTATGGGCCAAATGTTGACAAATGGGGCTAGATTAATTTAGGATATCTGGTTGGCATGGATGAGTTGGACCAAAAGGTCTGTTTCTGCGCTGTACATCTGGACGACTCCAGTGTTTTGTATAAAGAGTTAGATTTACAGTTCACGTTGAGAAGGCTGGCTTCCATGAAAATAAACAATTGTTTGATCTGATTTCCCAGAGCCCTCTCATCAATTTGTGGAGTTGTCTGATAACAACTACAAGTTTGAAATCACTCTCAAGGTTGATCTGTTCCACTTTGTTTGCAGCCTGTGTGAATACTTACAATCGGTAGTTACCAAAGATGAGCAACTGCAAGATTTGCAGAAGATCACTATCCAAGGATGGCTTGTTCATACCAAAGGCATAACTGAAAATATTCATTACTTTTGGCCATGCAGACACAAACTAGTTATATTACAACATGTGAAATTGAAGGTCAAACACATTGTAATACCAGAAGCATTATGTCTAGCTAACATATTCATTCTACACTCGGAATACATGGGTATTGGATGGACAAAGTAGTTCTGTGTACTGGCGAGGGGTGAATCATGATATTCAATGACTCATAAATACATGTGAGGCATGCTAAATGTAACTACATCTACACAAGGTTCCACCCACTGCTGTGATGAACATAGCCACAGGTTTTTCCTAGTTTGCAGGGAAGATTATATCCTTGTTATGATCTACATCTCTAAATTTCCCATTATCCATCAACTTAACAACAGAACAAATGCATACATTTTTCCAGTACATTCAGTGTCCCAGATGAGATGGTTTGGCACAATGGTTATCAGTACATTATCAAACCATTTGAAGGTATGTGAACCATGGGGAATAAACCATGTTATATCATCAACCCACCATCCACACTTCGCAGACTCAGCCAAAGATATACAAACAGAGGAACAGGAGTCAGCCATTCAGTCCCTTGAGCCTGTTCCACCATTCAATGAGATAATAGCTGACCTATGGCCTAACTCCATACGTCTGGCCATCTTCCTTTATTACCTCATTGTTTAGCCAAAAAAAAAACTCAGGTTTAAAACCAGCATCAACTGAAGTTGATCTCAAACAACAGTGAGACAGAGTAGAGGAAGGAGATGGACAGCTTAGTGGCATGGTGTAAAGACAGCAATCTCTACCTCAATGTCAGCAAAATGAAGGAGCTTTTCATTGACTTCAGAAGGAGAGTAGTGGACACACCCATGTCTGCATCAATGGTGCTAAGGTGGTCAAGAGTTTCTTGTTTCTAGGAGTAAATATCACCAACAATCTATCCTGGTCCATTCACATCAATGCTTAGGCCAAGAAAGCATACCAATGCCTCTATTTCCTCAGGATGCTAAGGAATTTCGCCATGTCCACAATGACTCTTACCAATTTTTATAGATGCACCACAGAAAGCATCCTATCCAGATGCATCACAGCTTGGTACGGGAACTGCTCTGCCAAAGCTGGCCAGAAAGCTGACAGTTGTGAACAGAGTCCAGTGCATCACAAAAACCAGCCTTCCATCCATTGATTCAGTCTGCACTTCCCACTCCCCTGGGAAAGCAGCAACATAATCAAAGACCCCTCTCACCCCAGTTATACTCTCTTCCACCCTCTTCCATTGGGCAGGAGATGCAAACATTTGAAAACACCTACCAATAGATTTAAGAACAGCTTCTTCCCTGCTGTTATCAGATTTTTTAACAGACCTCTCATGTATTAGAGTTGAACTTTCTCTCCACCTTCTCTGTAGCTACAACACTGAATACTGCATTCTGTTCTATTGTCCTGACGTACTTATGTAAGGTATAATTTGGCTGGTTAGCACACAAAACAATACATTTCAGTGTATGTGTGACAGTGATAGGGGAAACCAAATCAGATCAGATCAGTTTGTGGAAGTGAGTTCAAAACCTCTATTGTCCTTTTTGTATTGAAGTGCTTTCTAACATATCCCCTGAATTTTGAACCCTAACTCTCAGACTATTACCCGAGTTATAGAACCTTCAATTGAGTGGAAATAGTTTATCTTTATCTACCTTTTCTTTTCTAGTTAATATCTTAACATGTCAATAATAATAATATCTTAATATGTTAACACCACTGACGCCCAGTAGCAGCAGTGTGTACTATCTACACAGTGCGCTGCAGAAATTCACCAAAGATCCTCAGACAGCATCTTCCAAACCCATGACCACTTCCATCTAGATGGACCAGGGCAGCAGATGCATGAGAACACTACCACAGGCAATGTCCCGTCCAAACCACTCACCATCCTGACTTGAAAATACATCATCATTCCTTCACAGTCACAGGGTCAAAATCCTGGAATTCCCTCCCTAACGGCATTGTGGGACAACCAACAGCAGGTGGACTGCATCAGTTCAAGATGGCGGCTCACCACCACTTTCTCAAGGGCAACTAGGGATGGATGATAAATACTGGCCCAGCCAGTGACCCCTACAGCCCACAAAACAATGTTAAAAAAAGTCTTGAAGACAGCGATCAGATTACTCCTTAACTTTCTAACTTCTATCAAAGAGCAGGATAAATTTGTATAACCTCTCCTCATAACTTAATCTCTGAGATCCAGGTATCATTGTCGTAAACCCATGCTGTACTCCTGTTCCCCCCCACCTGCCTTCCACAAGGACTGTTCCCTTTGCCAGTCCTTGGTTCGCACCATTATCCCCACTGACCCCCCACCACCAAACCCCCAGGCAACTGGAAAAAATGCAAAACGTGCTGGCACACCACTTTCTCACCTCCATCTAGGGCCCCAAACAATCCTTCCACGTGAGACAGAGGTTCACTTGCCTCTCTTCCAACCTAGTTTACTGTATCAGGTGCTCCCGATATGATCTTCTCGACATAGGGGAGACCAAAAGTAAACTAAAACTAAAATAGCTCACCGAGCATCTCAGCCAGGCCCACAGGTGTTGACTAGACCTCCCAGTCACCGCCTATTTCAATTCCCCTTCCCACTCCCTTTCCAACATGACCATCTTGGTCCCCTCCATTGCCACAACGAACCAAACCGCAAATTTGAGGAACAGCAACTCACTTTCCACCTGGGCAGCCAACAGCCTGGAGGATTCAACATTGAGCTCTCCAATTTCAAATAACCTCCCTCCCCATCCCCTCACTCCCTTCCCAGCCCCTCTCCCTTCCTTTCATTCCTTCCACCCACCTATCACATTCATTCATCCTATTGACCAACCAGGTCGTACCCTTTACCTGTTTTCACCTATCCCCACTTCACCACCATGACCCACCCCCTATTCCCTGTATCTGCAGCTCCCCTCACATCCACTCCCAGTCCTGAAGAAGGGCTACACCCGAAACTTCGCCTTCACCTCTAGATCTGCCTGGCTTGCTGTGTTCTTCCAGCGCCCTGCTTGTCTACTTTGTGCTCCCTTCCCGGCCAATAAGTCCATCAAAATGATGCATACAATCAAATCAATGATCATTCAGTCTTGAGCATGAAAACAAAGTTTTCACATTGCGTTGTTACACTTCCACGCAAGACAAATGGAGAAGGGGTTATCATGCCCAGCGTCACTTGCGCTCAGAAGGCAAGTGTGAGCGACCTTGACCAGTAGCCAGTTTTCTCTTAACTACTCTGAGACAGTGGCTCAGTGGTTAGCACTGCTGCCTCGCAGCACCAGGGATCCGGGTTCAATTCTAGCCTCGGATGTCTGTCTGTTTGGAGTTTGCACTTTCTCCCTGTGTCTGTGTAGGTTTCCTCCCACAGTCCAAAGGTCTGCAGGTTAGGTGAATTGGCCATGCTAAATTGTCCAGAGTGTCCAAGGATGTGTAAATTAAGTTCATCAGTCAGGAGCAAATGTAGGGGGAATGGGTGGGGCTGGGTTACTCTTTGGAGGGTCTGTGTGGGCTTGTTGTGCCAAATGGTCTGTTTCCACACTGTAGGGATTCTACGATCAATGACATCCTCCTTTCTAGGAGAATAAAAGAAAAGTGCACCATCAACCAGCCAATAGGAAATGATCAAAAATACAGAAATGCAAATACAAACAGGTGGATGGAAATAAATATTTCTCAAATATATGACCGGCCCACATCATCAAGCAGTCACTGCTGATCATGGCCCTGCATTGGAAAGGAACAGAAGCCAGCTGAGACCCATGTACAACACACTAACTGTGCACAAAGAGAATGAGGATGAACCTGCCCATGACAATGACTGTGTGGTGATGTGGAGTGACAGCAGGCAAAACAACATAGTTGTCAAGCGAGTGCAGCCAAACATGATGTATTTCCCTCCAGATGGGTATAGATCACCAGATTAGGATCAGCTTTCAAACCTCCAAAGCATTGCCTTGTAATTTGAAACGTTGGTCTTATAAACTCAGTTTTACTTATTTGCTTAATTATTCAATTGACAACTCATGCCTCTGCTCATGTATGCCTTTTGCCAATTTTTTTATCTTTGGAAAAGAGGGGATACTCTGCCAAGTCTCATGGTCAGGATGTCTTTAAGGGCTTCCATTGGTTGGAGAGACTAGGACCCAAGGGCATAGTCTTAGAATAAAGGGAAGACTATTTAGAACAGAGATAAAGAGAAACATCTTCAGCCAGAGAGTGGGCAATCTATGGAATTCATTGCCACAGAAGGCTGTGGATGCCAGGTCATTGAGTATATTTAAGACTGAGATAGGTTCTTTAGTATAAAGGGGATCAAAGGTTATGAGGAGAAAGCGGGACAATGGGGTTGAGAAACATACCAGCCATGATTGAATAGCAGAGCAGACTCGATGGGCTGAATGGCCTAATTTCTGCTCCTATGTTTTATGGCCTTATGGTCATGCTCGTGACATGTCACATTTTATTCACGACCATGAAGTTCTCATACTCCACTTTATCATGTGTTACTTTAGGGTCATATCATCCACACCAACGAGTCTGCACCAGCCCTCTAAACAGCCAGACTCCTGTGCTATCCCCACATCCACCATGAATGACCCACTGGCATAGCCATGGATACTATGGGTAATTTCTTATGGCCAATCCAATTAACCTACACAATTTTGGTCTTTGGGAGGAAACTGGAGCACTCAGAAGAAATGCACGCAGATACGGGGACAACGTGCAAACTCCACACACAGACAGTGGCCCAAAGTTGGAATCAAACCTGGGTCTTTGGTGCAGCGTGGCAGCAGTGCTAACCACTGATCCACCATGCTGCCAGTTTCCTCTTGAAACATGACACACTACTGGAAGCTGTGTAACTTAATAGGTTAATGTTAGCTCTGACACTTACGTGCCTGAGGAATGTAATGCTGGTATAAATAGCTAGCTATAATAAATGACTGTTAGATTTTTCAATATCATGATATCCACTCTATGAGTGATAAAACAAGCTTTGCTGGACCAGGAAAGATACCTTGTTGGAGGGAGACTCACATAAGACTGAGGGAGAAGAATTAGAATTCCTACAGTGTGGAAATAGGCCCTTCAACCCAACAAGTCCACACTGCCCATCTGAAGAGTATCCCACCCAGACCCATTACCCTTGACTAATACACATAACCTGCAAATCCCTGAACACTACAGACAATTTAGCATAGCCAATCCACCTAACCTGCACCTCCTTGGATTGTGGGAGGAAACCCACGCAGACACAGGGGAGAATGTGCAAACTCCACACAAACAGTAACCCTTATATAGAACATATATAGAACATTACAGCGCAGTACAGGCTCTTCGGCCCTCGATGTTGCACCGACCTGTCATACCAATCTGAAGCCTATCTAATCTACACTATTCCATGTACATCCATATGCTTGTCCAATGACGACTTAAATGTACTTAAAGTTGGTGAATCTACTACCATTGCAGGCAAAGCATTCCATACCCTTACTACTCTCTGAGTAAAGAAATGACCTCTGACATCTGTCCTATATCTATCACCCCTCAATTTACAGCTGCGCCCCCTCGTGCTTGCCGTCCCCATACTTGGAAAAAGGCTCTCCCTGTCCACCCTATCTAACCCTCTGATTATCTTATATGTCTCTAATAATCATCATGGTCACCATTAGCGACTAATTTTAAAATTCTGCCATGGTCAGATTTGAACCAACGTCCCCTGAGCAATAGCCTCGGCCTTTAGATTATTGGCCTATTGACATTACCATAGTGCCACTATCTCCACCCTTGGCTGGAATCAAACCCAGGTCCCTAGCATTGTGAGGCAGCAGTGCTAACCACTGAGCCACCACATCACCCTACATCAAGGGTGCCTTCCACTTTTTCTCAAGTGCTATGGAAACATTTGCATTCACCTCAGAGGACGTTGAGTGCATTGGTTTGCAATCTTACCTAAAAGATATCAATGCAGCATGACCAAGATGGTAGCAATGATCTTTGTGTTTACGTCAATCTTAAATGCAGAGGAAAACTTGCAACCAACTGAACCACAGCTGTCAATAGCAAAATTAAAAGATAACAAGGATAAAACTACAGGATAATGGGGTAAGAGAAGTTGCTAATGAGTAACTGCAGACTGGAGGAATGTAGTTGCCCAACTCATTGGTTTAGAGCTGTTTTTTCCTGTCTCCATCTCCTGGAAACTCCCAATTTTGTTTCACAGTCTTTCTTTTCATATTTCCTTTTAATGGATTTCCCTTTTACTTATTTTTCTTTAATTGGATTTTAGTATGATTCCGTGATTTGGCTTTCACAATGGAAAGCAGTGATTGCGCAGAGTGCGGTGCAAGAGACTAAGTGCATCGCTCTTTCCATGGAGCACTGACTTATGGGGAAACCCATTACAGTCTTCACCTCCATGTGAACCTGCAGCAAATTGTGTGTAATGGCTTCGGACCCTAGAGCAACCAGATGATGATGTTTCAGAGCTGCTCCCCACAGGGCATAAATAGGACAGTGTGGGAAGTGCTGATTAGATTTGAAGAGAGAAACACAGGTAGATAGATAATAGTCTTCATTAATGAAACAATAGATTGGAGTTTGGTCTGTCTCCGTTGAGCATGTATAACTGTATGCAGTATTAACATAGAGTAAACCAAGTTCTAAAGAAGCCAAATCCTGAAGCTTGACTTCTCCTTGACTTGAATCCAAACTCTTCGGTGTGGGCAGAAAACCACACAGTCATTTATAAATGGCATTGCACTTTAATGGGTGTTTCCTTGCCTCTGTATCAAAAGCCGTAGTTCCAAAAATGTCACTAAATCTTGGTTGACACTTTCACAACCCATGGTCAGAAGGCAGTTTCTTTCCAATGAGGTTTTAATCTGTGGCTATTCAGGTTGGATGTAAAAGATCCCACGGTATTCTGCAAAGAAAAACATAAGAGTTCTCCTTGTACCAGAGTTACTGAAATATTTGCTTTCCCTCTCCTGAATAAACCGATTAAGGTTCTCTGAAATATCTAAATTCACATGTGATGGCTTGACTTTTAATTAAGTTCACTGAAGTGACTATACTGACTATTGCTCTTATTTCAGTTCTGGCTCAATAGTTGAAAGTACTTCAAATTGATTTAAACTTCCCTGCTTAACCAACAAAGCCTAAAGGTAACTGTTACTACATTATAAAGACAGATCAATAACAGAATAAAAGCAGGCTCAGAGCAGTCAAATTAACCATTTCATTACACGAGCCACATTTATCACACAACTGAAACAGCAAGTCCTCAGTTTAGCTGCTGGATCTTAAATTGATTCAATTAAATATCACCTTTATCATAGGAATACCAATCGCAATGATCTTATTACACACCAGGTGGGATGGAGGGTCACATCAGATTAACACCGTTTTTGAGCAGCTTCTCCCAGCTTCCTGTTGGGAATTCTAGATTCTACTCCATCAAAAGTCCACCCAGTAACTGGCCCTCCATCTTCTGACTCTCCGTCTCCTGCCTCTCCACCACCTGGCCCTCCACCTCCTGGCCCTCCACCTCCTGGCCCTCCACCTCCTGCCTCCCCACCTCCCAACTCTCCACCTCCCGACCCTCCACCTCCTGTCTTTCCACCTCCTGTCTCTCCACTTCCCGACTCTCCACCTCCTGCCTCTCCACCTCCTGACTCTCCACCTCCTGACTCTCCACCTCCCGACTCTCCACCTCCTGCCTCTCTACCTCCTGACTCTCCACCTCCCAACCCTCCACCTCCCGACTCTCCACCTCCCAACCCTCCACCTTCTGACTCTCCACTTCCCGACTCTCCACCTCCTGACTCTCCACCTCCTGACCCTCCACCTCTTGACTCTCCACCTCTTGACTCTCCACCTTCTGACTCTCCACCTCCCAAATCTCCACTCTTGACTCACCACCTTAAAACTAATTCAGCAGGGAGATGGGAACCAAAATTGCAGTTCCAGTATAGAAGAGGTTGAGAGTAGAAACATGGAAAGAAGGGGTTACTCTGTTTGAAATTTTCTATCGGCCTCCAAATAGTTCAGAGATGTAGAAGAAAGGATAGCAAAGATGATCTTCTATAGGAGTCAGAGTGACAGAGTAGTTGCTATGGGGGACTTTAACTTTCCAAATATTGACTGGGAATACTATAGTTCAAGTACTTTAGATGAGTCAGTTTTTGTCCACAGTGTGCAGGAGGGCTTCCTGACACAGTATGTAGACAGGTCAACAAGGGGCAAGGCCACATTTGATTTAGTACTGGGTAATGAATCCAGTCAGGTGTTAGACTTGGAGAGATGTGATCGCTTTGGTAATAGTGACCACAATTCGGTTATGTTTACTTTAACGATCGAAAGGGATAGGTACATAAAGCAGGGTAAAATTTATAGCTGGGGGAAAGGCAATTACGATGCGAGTAGGCAAGATTTAGGATGCACAGGATGGGGAAGGAAATGGCAGGAGATGGGCACAATTGAAATGTGGAGCTTATTCAAGGAACAGCTACTACGGGTCCTTGATAAGTATATACCTGTCAGAGAGGAATGAAGTGGTCGAGTGCGGAAGCTGTGGTCTACTAAGGAAGTTCAATCTCTTGTCAAAAGGAAGAAGAAGACTTATGTTAGGATGAGATGTGAAGGCTCAGTTAGGGGACTTGAGAGTTACAGGTTAGCCAGGAAAGACCTAAAGAGAGAGCTAAGAAGAGGGGACATGAGAAGTCATTGGCCGATAGAATCAAGGAAAATCCTAAAGTTTTCTACAGGTATATCAGGAATAAAAGAAAGACAAAAGTAGGACTAGGGCCAATCAAGCATAGTAGTAGGAAGTTGTGTGAAGAGTCAGAGGAGATAGGGAAATTGCTACATGAATACTTTTTATCAGTATTCACACGAGAAAAAGACAATGTGGTCGAGGAGAATACTGAGATACAGGCTACTAGACTAGATGGGATTGAGGTGCATAAGGAGGAGGTGTTAGCAATTCTGGAAAGTGTAAAAATAGATAAGTTTCCTGGGCCAAATGGGACTTATCCTCAGATTCTCTGGGAAGCCAGCGAGGAGGTTGCTAAGCTTTTGGCCTTGATCTTTATGTCATCATTGTCTACAGGAATAGTGCCAGAGGACTGGAGGATAGCAAATGTTGTTGCCTTGTTCAAGAAGGGAAGTGGAGACAATGCTGGAAATTACAGACCTGCAAGCCTTACTTCGGTTGTGGGTAAAGTATTGGAAAGGGTTATAACAGATAGGATTTATAATCAACTAGAAAGGATTAAATTGGTTAGGGATAGTCAACACGGTTTTGTGAAGGTTAGGTCATGTCTCACAAACCTTATTGAGTTCCTCCAGAAGGTGACCAAACAGGTGGATGAGAGTAAAGTGGTTGATGTGGTGTATATGCATTTCAGTAAGGCATCTGATAAGGTTCCCCACGATAGGCTATTGCACAAAATACGGAGGCATGGGATTGAGGATGATTTAGCAGCTTGGATCAGAAATTGGCAAGCTGAAAGAAGACAGAGGGTGGTGGTAGTTGGGAAATGTTCATCCTGGAGTTCAGTTACTTGTGGGGTACCGCAAGGATCTGTTTTGGGTCTACTGTTGATTGTCATTTTTATAAATGACCTTGATGAGGGCTAAAAGGATGGGTTAGTAAATTTACGGATGACATTAATGTCGGTAGAGTTGTGGATAGTGACGAAGGATGTTGGAGGCGACAGAGGGACATAGCTAAGCGGAAGAGCTGGACTGAGAGGTGGCAAATGGAAGTGTGAGGTGATTCACTTTGGAAAGAGTAACAGGAATGCAGAGTATTGGGCTAATGGTAAGATGAGCAGAGAGATCTTGGTGTCCAGGTACATAGATCCTTTAAAGTTGCCACACAGGTTGATAGGGTTGTTAAAAAGGCATACAATGTGTTAGCCTTTATTGGTAGGAGGATTGAGTTTCAGAACCATGAGATCATGCTGCAGCTGTACAAAGCTCTGGTGTGGCCACATTTGGAGTATTGCGTACAGTTCTGGTCACCACATTATAGGAAGGTCATGGAAGTTTTAGAAAGGGTTCAGAGGAGATTTACTAGGATGTTGCCCTATATGGAGGGAAGGTCTTATGAGGAAAGGCTGAGGGACTTGAGACTGTTTTCGTTAGAGAGAATAAGGATTGAGAGGTGACTTAATTGAGACATATAAGATAATCAGAGGTTTAGACAGGTTGGACAGTGAGAGCCTTTTACCTCGAATGATGATGGCTAGCACGAGGTGACATAGCTTTAAATTGAGGAGTTGTAGATAGAGGACAGATGTCAGAGGTAGTTTCTTTACTCAGAGAGTAGTAGGGGTGTGGAACACACTGCCTGCAACAGTCATAGACTCGCCAGTTTTAGGAGTATTTAAATGGTCATTGGATAGGCATATGGACAAGAATAACTGAATCCTCTTGCAAGGAAGCCTGCCTTGAAGAAGTTTTCCTCCTCTTTCTACAAGAATCTCAGGGAGTCCCTCTCCCACTGCAACTCTATGCTACTTTCTCCCCACCCCGCTCCTCCTCTCACTTATCTCTCCACCCTTCAGGCTCTCTGCCTGTATTCCTGATGAAGGGCTTTTGCCCAAAACATCGATTTTATTGCTCCTCGGATGCTGCCTGAACTGCTGTGCTCTTCCAGCACCACTAATCTAGAATCTGGTTTCCAGCATCTGCAATCATTGTTTTTACCCATATGGACAAGAATGGAATAGTGTAGGTTAGGTGGGCTTCACATTAGTTCCACAGGTCTACAAAATATTGAGGGCCGAAGGGCCCATACTATACTGTAACATTCTATGTTCTCCCAACCCTCCACCTTCTGACTCTCCACCTCCCAACCCTCCACCTCCTGACTCGCCACCTCCCAAACCTCCATCTCCTGAATCTCCACCTCCCAACCTTCCACCTCCTGACTCTCTACCTCTCAACCCTCCATTTCCAATCCTCCACTTCTTGACTTTCCACCTCCCAAACCCTCCTACTCACTGACTCTCCACCTCCCAATCCTCTTACTAACTGACTCTCCTCCACCCAACGTTCCTACCCAATGACCTTTTACCTCCTGACCCTCCACCTGCTGACTCTTCAGCTCACTGACTCCCTATCTCTTAGCATTCCACCTCTTGACACTCCTACTTACTGACACTCC
>NC_057716.1:98081712-98142933 GCF_004010195.1 Chiloscyllium plagiosum
GCCCTCTACCTCTCAACCCTCCATTTCCAATCCTCCACTTCTTGACTTTCACCCTCCCAAACCCTCCTACTCACTGACTCTCCACCTCCCAATCCTCTTACTAACTGACTCTCCTCCACCCAACGTTCCTACCCAATGACCTTTTACCTCCTGACCCTCCACCTGCTGACTCTTCAGCTCACTGACTCCCTATCTCTTAGCATTCCACCTCTTGACACTCCTACTTACTGACACTCCACCCCCTGACCCTCCATCTACTGACCTTCCTCCTCCATCTACTGACCTTTCGCCTCCTGACCTTCCACCTCCTGATAGTCCAGCCCCCAAGCCTCCACCTCCTGTGCTACTTCCCTGTCATCCTCCTCCAGATATTTTCACTGGTTTGTGGGGGGCACTGCATGTCTGGGTCACACTTATAAAAAGGTCTCTCGACTCTTTAATTAATTAGGGGTGGCACGGTGGCTCAGTGGTTAGCATTGCTGCCTCACAACACCAGAGACCCAGGTTCAATTCCTGCCTCGGATGACTGTCTGTGTGGAGTTTGCACATTCTCCCTATGTCTGTGTGGGTTTCCTCTGGGTGCTCCAGCTTCCTCCCACAATCCAAAGATGTGCAGGTTAGATGGATTGGCCATTCTAAATTGCCCATAGTCAGGGGTAAATATAGGGTAGGGGAAATGACCTGAGTGGGTTACTCTTCGGAGGGTCAGTGTGGACTTGTTGGGCCGAAGGGCCTGTTTCCATGTTGTAGGGAATCTAATCAAAGGTCACAGCTTACACTAATTACTGAAGGAATAATAAATGGGTTTTTTTCAGACTTAAAATGGAATTTGCTACTAACATAGTTCCTGATTTGACATCTTCACCCTGTCTTGCTCACAACCCCAGCTGTTCAGCTACATGCTATTGATGCTGAGGACACTTTTGTCATCAATATTTGGTCACTAGCTCACAAACCAAACAACTACTCATTGCCAGCTGAATCCCCAGTTGTACATGCTCCCTACCTCCAGGTCATCAGCACATTCTCTTATTACTGCTTGAATCAGCAGCTATGCAAACAGTGTTCACAATGAGTGTCATAAGATCGTAAGTAAATGGAACTCGAATAGGACATTCAGCCCCTTGAGCCTGGTCCACCATTCAATAGGATCATGGCTGATTTGACGCTCCTCATAGCCATTTTCCTGCCTTTTCTCCTTAACGCATGGTTTCCCCACTCATTAAGAATCTATCCATCGAGTTACTTGTACTTGCAGTCACCTTTGATTTTAAAACACATTTTTTCCACTCATTTCAACCCACATTTAAAAACACAAAAAATGAAACAGCTTGGACTTCACAGTTCGGACAGCAGTCGTGGAGAGTGATGTCGTGGTGGGATGGACCAGAGGATATTGGTTGAAGGTGATTGTCGAAGCAAAGTAGCATGAAAACTTTCTTGCACAGTGTGTAGTTGGGATCTGGAATGAGCATTGCCTGAGCATCTGCTGAGTGCAAATTGAGGCTTTCAAGAGAGAATTGGGATAATTATCTGGAGAGAAAAATGTTTCCGAGTCTGTGGAGGAAAGGCAGGAGTGTGAGAATAGCTGAGTGGCTCTTGCAAACAGTTGGCATTGGCACGGTGGATAGAATGGCCTCCTTCTATACTGTGTCCACAATATGAAGGATATCCGTTCTGGGAATCTGTTGATTTGTGGTGGCAAGTTATACAGTGAATGGTGTGTGCTGTGAGTTACCCAAAATGAAAGGTTCATTTGTGAAAAAAGTGATGCCACCTACATAAACAGATTATCTTTCTCTCAACCACCGTTCATTGTCTATTCCTAAACATCCAATTAACAATGTGGCACTCTATTCAACATGAGTTGGCAGGCAGTTTCCGCTTCATCATGTGAAATGTCAGCTCAATTCATTACTTTATATAAAATGCCTTTAAAGAAAAAAATGAAGCATCTCAGACAGCACCTGGCAGAAGTGGTTCTATTTCAGCAAGTGCCAAGCTGCAACAGAAAATTATAATCACCAAATGAACTGCAGTGATCCAAGAAGTCAGCTCACCAGAATCTTTGCTAGAATGGTTAAGGATAGTCAATAAATGCCAACTTTTACTGTGACAGCCATATCCTGTGAATAAATAAAAAATCCAGCCTTCATAATCCATCCTTTGATCTCTGCTTGGTATTTCAGAGTGTGGCATTGCGACATGCTGTGAAAACGGTACTGGCATGTTTGCCAGCTGATCGCTTAGTTTAGAAAAACACTTTGATGGACTATCCATTGCATTTTGAAATCATGTTTCCATCTCCTGTATAGATCTTGCCCTGTTTTGATTGCTTCGTCTGCAGTCCTAATGCTGTATAAATTGTTGGCCAAATCTGATCCTGACATTCTCAGCTGCTGTTATTTGTGGCTCAGCAGGTAACACTCTCACCTTTAAGTCAGAAAGCTATGTTTAATTTCCACTCGACCAAACATCATGACATTCAGGCTGCTCTACTGGTTCGGATCGCTCAGTTAGCCGGATGGCTTGTAGCAATGCCAACAGAGCAGGTTCCAATTCCTGGACTGGCTGATTTGGAGATGTCGGTGTTGGACTGGGGTGTACAAAGTTAAAAATCACACAACACCAGGTTATAGTCCAACAGGTACTGGCTGAAGTCACCACAAAGGTCTCGACCTCCTTAACCTTGCCCCTCACCTGAGGTGTGGTGTCTCTCAAGTTAAAGCACCACCAGCTGTGACCCTGTTTCTAATGAGACAGTGGAACATTGAAGAATTTACCTTCACTGAGAGCATGCTGCATTGTTCACCTCTCATAAGACTTTAGTAGTGACTCTGCTTTCTCCCGTCGTTAAAAATACTAATGGGGCTGGACAGGGTGGGTGCAGAAAGGATGTTTCCTTTGGCTGGGATGTCAAGAGCAACAGTACAGGCCTTGGGATTCGAAGCAGTCTATTGAGGACTGAGATGAGAAGGAATCTTTTCGCTCAGAGGATGGGATATCTTTGGAATTCTCTACCCCAGAGGCTCAGTCATAAAGTTCAAGATAGATTTCTAGACACTGTTGACATCAAGGGATGTGGAGATAGTGTTGGAAAATGCCATTGAGGTAGATGATTGAGGTAGAATGGCTTTCATGGGCTGAATGGCCTCCTCTCGCTGCTTTGTCATACGTTGCTTTGATAGTTTGAAAGTTCTGGGGCATCATGATGGTGTGCACTAGTCCGTTTCGACTCGGTTGGTTAGTGCACTTGCCTCTGAATCAGATAGTCCCTGCTTAAATCTCACTTGAGAACTTGAGCACAGAAATCAGGACCGAGACTTCAGGGCAGTATTGAGGGAGTTCTTTGTTGTAGCTGATCCCATCTTTCAACTGAGCCGTCAAACCATCTGGCTGGTTAGTGGATTGAGAAGATCTTGTGATTTTGAAGAAAAGAACAAGCGATTTCTCTGATGTACTAACCAATATTTTTTCCTCAATCAACGTTTAAAAAAATTATCATTACCGCATTGTTGTTTGTGGGGTATCTTAAGGGAAAATTAGTTGTTGCGTTTCCTGGATTAAAACAATGACTGCATTTCAACAAAGCATCTCATTGGCTTGAGATGTCTAAGCTAAGAATGGTAAGTGATGGTGGGGCAGGGGCTGTGGAAGGTGTGGGTAAGTACAGGAGTGTTCCTGGTTTGTAGATCATGAAGAAAGGAGGAAGAGTGGTTGGGTGTAAAGGCGGTGGGATCTCTTTGGACATTGTTTGCTTGAGAGAGACAACCTCCCTCCAAGTGTTTGACCTGTCAAGAATATGGTGATATACTATCCTACAGCTGGACTAAAGCAGTGATTTCAGGATGAGATCTTCAAATGGTATTATATTGACCATCAGGATGCGAAAGTGCGGAATTCTAGAGGAGTCTGAGACAGAGCACCCACTTCAGCAACTTCTGGCTTAAGATAGATACAAATGAATCAGCCTTATCCTTTGCATTGATGTGCTCGGCTCACCATTCATTGAGGATGAGTATAGTTGAGGAACCTCCTTCACCTATAACATGTTTACTTGTCCATTCTTGACTGCTTGTGGTAGGCCTCCAGAGCTCACTTTTGTTCCATTGGCTGTTCCATTAGCCCTGTCTATTATTTGTTGATATTGTTATCTGACATGCAAGTAGGCCAGTATTTAAGTTTCCCCAAGTGGACACCTCCAGTTTTATGTGTGCCTGCTGCTGTTTGCATACCCTCCTGCTCTCTTCATTGAACCTAGTTTAATAGCCCAGCTTGATGGTTATGGTATCATGGGGATATGCCAGATTCTAGTTGGAGACCATTCCATTGTTTCTAATAGCCAACAGTACCTTCTGGATGTGCAGTTTGATCTGCTCGATCTGCCTGTAATCCATGGGTGCCACTACCAATGGTAGTACTTAGCAATGTAAGGTATCCTGTGGAGACCATTCCATTGTTTCTAATAGCCAACAGTACCTTCTGGATGTGCAGTTTGATCTGCTCGATCTGCCTGTAATCCATGGATGCCACTACCAATGGTAGTACTTAGCAATGTAAGGTATCCGTGGAATGGGGTCTCAGAAGAAGAGATTGAGGTCCCAGGAAGTGTGTATCCATTGAGGCAGTTTGAGTTTTGGGACGGGGGTGGGTGGGGAGATGTTAAGGCTGAGATTGTCAAAAGTGAACAATTAGAATTCTTTGTGAAGAAGGCAATGTTTTAGTGAGATTTGGTGACCCACAGGGGTACGGACATTGCTGAGAAATCACAGAAATGGGAACTGTCCTGTCTGATCTGCTAACTGTTGTGCTCTGTAGGATGTCCAAACACTGCCTGTCTATTCACTCATTCATTGCACATCTTCAATACTATTGCTGGAATATTGCCAAAGCCCATAACTTTGCAGTATCCAGTGCCTCCAATTATTTCTTGATACCACGTGGAGTGAACCGCATTGGCTGAAGGCTGGCTTTTATCGTGTTGGATGCAGAGAAAGAGAATCCGTTTGGCAGTTCAAGATGAAAATTCTTGTGAATGCTTCAGCTTTATCTTTTGCACTGAGAACATTTCACTGCCTCATTCAATGGATGGATACCCAGTGTGTTAAACACAATGGTCTACTCTTGATATACAGTCAGCTATGGTTTTGTGTAAATATGGCAGAAAACTTGTCGAGCTGCAAATTATATGAATGGTCTGTTTGTCTGATATTCTGCTGATGATTAACTGAGGGATTAATATTGATGAAGTAATGTTTCACATTCATGTGGACTGGCAGACAAGGCTCTTGATTTAATGTCATGTTTAAGAAGATCCCACTTTTGGCAATGCAGTTCTCACTCAGAGTTAAAGCTTCATAAGACAGCATGCCTTCAGTCACACAGCTCAAAACTGTGAGCTCCAATCTCACAGTGCAACTTTAGCCCATGACTTTGAATTCCAGGCAACTGAGGACAAGGCAAATAGACTACAACCATTCAAGAATGTTACAAGGGCAATGCAGAATCAGTGTTATAGCAAATCCCCACACCCCTGTTTTAAAAAATTCTCAAGGTCAGGTTCGTAGGAGAGTAGTCTGACACAGAACAAACGACCAAGAGGCGAGTCTGCTAGAATATGGGCATTTTATTCCCCGCAGCGTCGCCACAACCAACGGGTCTGGCTTATACTCACTCTACATGTTACCGGAACTGGGAGCCGTCAGTTCTCGTAGAGCGGTTGCCAACAACCCACGCTCGGCGGTTAAACGTAACCCCGGAGCAGACTCACCGAACTGGAGACTTTTCCAGCTGATATACTCTTTTCCAGATATAAACATTCATGTGAACAGCAGAGCAAGGCTAAAAAACACATTCCATTCTGGTTACATACAGATAAGAAGATTCACACGGGGAGGTGTGTAATAAGATTCACACGGGACTAAGCAACACCTCCATTCCGGTTAGATTCACACATGTATTGGGACATAATTTTTAACCGTTTCACCACATTCCACTGCTTGGCCCAATACATGTGTTACATTATGATTCACACATGTATTGGGACATAATTTTACACCACAACCCCCTGAAAAAATAAAGCAATTGTGCTGCCACTGAGCCTCAGTAACAATTCACATGCAATTTCGAGATGATTAGGAATGATCTTTCCCTTCACCTCTCTCTCTCTTTCTTGTTTCCTCCCCATGTCACTCACAAACTCCACCCAAGACCACCACCATCTCCCCCACCATAGAATTCCCACAGTGCAGAAACAGGCCATTTGGTCCACGGACTCTGCACTGAAGAGCATCCCACCCAGACCCAATGCCCTCTCCTAACACACAGCATTTCCCATGGCAAATCTACTCAGCCTGCATATCCCTGTATACTAGGGGCAATTGAGCATGGCCAATCCACCCTGACATGCACATCTTTGGACTGGGGGAGGCCAGGGATGTGCAGATTAGTTGGATTAGCCATGGGAAAGGCAGGGTTACAGGGAGAGGGTAGGGAGATGGGTCTGGGCGGGATGCTCTTCAGAAGGTTGGGGTGGACTTGATGGGCCGAATGGCATTGTAGAGATTTTTTGAAGTACTTTATATGTTCTTTCATCTTCTTTTAAATTGTGCTTTCTTTCCCTTGGGTATGCAGGTATCTGGGCAGATTCAGTAAAGTTTACTGTTATCCCTTTAAAGTACTGAGAAATGAAATAGCCCTTAGTGCCATAAAGGGTAGACCTGTAACTTTCTCTGGAGACTGACGCTTTTGTGGAAGGCATCAGAATTAAAACATGTATCTGCTGCTGTCAACCCTCTGCTCTCCCCTTAACCTGCGGCTCCATGTCTGCCACGTTGTCTCGACAGTTGACGCTGTCTTCAATCACTGAGTTCCTTAGTGGAAACCTGACCCATTGTTAGCAGTGACACTGAAGCTCACACATCAGAGGTGGACAGAAATACTGATAGTCAGGCTGTGGCATCGAGCAGCCCACAGTCAGCAGAGTGGCTGCATTTTCTATACCTTGGAACATATTTTAATTTCATGGGCGCTTGGTCAATTTGGCTGAAGTTAGTTGCAGTTCATCTCAAGTCTGCATTTAGCCTGACCGAGGTTATTTCAGACTCTGCCAAGATTATTATTCCAGTCAGACTGAGTGTAACTTATGATTGATCATTTAAGCAGCATTAATATTTCCACTAGGTTGCAGTTCTGTGATGTAAGTGGTCATATTTTACAGTTGTTTCAATGCCCTTGAGGGGAACTTATGCCAAACTCACAGCATGAAATTCACAGTCCCCAATTCTAGTTTAACAATTTTATTGCGTGGCTACAGAACATCTGCCCATTTCTTAAAGTACACAGGACTTTAAATGGTGATGCTACTAACCACCACAAGCAACACACCTAATGACAATTTATTTGATCTTTGAACAAGGAAGGGCTTCAGGCAGTGAGGAATTTTACAGGAAAGCATTAGTGTTTTCATGACATATTTAATAAACAGAGGTATTTGCTGCCCGTTCAACTTTTGGTGGAGATGACTCATTATCATTGCCGGTACCAGAGCAGCAGAACATTGCAGATAAAGAGCTTATGCTCGAAACATCGACTCTCCTGCTCCTCAGACGTTGCCTGACCGGTTATACTTTTCCAGCACCACGCTTTTTGACTCAGAATAGGAGATGTCCATTAATTATGGGCTTCCCGTGCAGAAATCATAATAATCAGCTGATGGTGTAGATGTGATTCTGCGGCTGTGCAAGAGACTTCAGGATGGTATGCTGCTTCCTGGCACCAGGATCAAGGACATCTTGGAGCGGTTGCAACAAATTCTCAAACCCAATATCATTGCACACATTGGCATCAGCGACATAGGTAAAGAAAAGAATATGGTTCTGCAGAGGGAATATAGAAAGTTAGGCAGGAGGTTAAAAAGCAGGACCTCAAGGATAGTAATCACTGGATTACTTCTGGTGTCACGTGCTAGTGAGAGTAGGAATACAAGGATAGAGTAGATTCCTGAAGAAGGGCTTATGCCCGAAACGTCGATTCTCCTGTTCCCTGGATGCTGCCTGACCTGCTGCGCTTTTCCAGCAACACATCTCCGGCTAGAGTAGATTAATGCATGGTTGAGGAGATAGTGCAGGGTGCGGGGATTCAGATTTTTGGATCATTGCGATCTCTTCTGGTGCCAAAGTGGGATGGGTTGCACCTGAACTGGAGGAGTGATCAGTCATCTGGTGGTTAGATTTGCTAAAGCCACCTGGGAGGGTTTAAATTAATCTGGCCGGTGGATAGGATTGAGGTATTTTAAGCAGTCTGCCTCTATGACTCAATACTGAGAGAAGACACAAGATTAAGAATGCTTCATAAGTTAAAAGGAGCAAGTTAAATGGACAAGGTATGGCAGAGAAAGAGATAGGACTGATGAATTAAACTGTATTTATTTCAATGCAAGAGGCCTAACAGGTAAGGCAGATTAACTCAGGGCATGAATGGGAACATGGGACTGGGATACCATAGCAATCACAGCAACATGACTGAGGGACGGACAGGACTGGCAGCTCAGTGTTATGCAGTATAGATGTTATAGGAAGGATAGAAAGGGAGGCAAGAGTGGGGGTGGGGGGTGGAGTGCTGTTTTTTATTACAGAAAACATCACAGCAGTACTTAGACTGGATATTCCTGAGGGATCATCCAGTGCAACTGCATAGATGGGACTGAGAAATAGAAAAGGCATGAACACCTTGATGAGATTGTACTATAGGCCCCCCAGTAGTCAGGGAAAAGTGAAGAGCAAATATGTCAGGAAATCTCAGATAGCTGTAAGAATAATAGGGTTGGAATAGAAGGAGATTTTAAATTTCCATAGATTAGAACTGCCATAATTTTAAGGGCTTGGATGGGGAGAAATTTGTTCAGTATGTACAAGAAAATATTCTTTAACAATATGTAGATGTAACGACTAGAAAAGGAGCAAAATTCTATTTTCTCTTCGGAAATAAGGCAGGGCAAATGACTGAGGTGTCAGTGGAGGGGCACTTCGGGACCAGTGACTGTAATTCTATTAGTTTGAGTCATTACGGAAAAGAACAAGTCTTGAGTAAAAGCTAAAGTTCTTAATTGAAGCAAGGCCAATTTTGACGTTATTAGACAGAAACTTTCAAAAGGTTGATTGGGACAGGCTGTTCACAGGTAATGGGACAACTGGCAAGTGGGAGGGTTTCAAAAGTAAGATAATGTGCATTCAGAGACAGTATTTTTCTATAAGGATGAAGAACAAGGTAAGTATGAATATAGAATTATGAGAGATATTGAGGCTCTGGTCCAGAAAAAGATGGAAGCATATGTCAGGTATGGACTCCTGGGATGAAATGAATCTGTTGAGAAATATAAGGGGGAGTATGAGCGTACTTAAGAGAGAAATCAAGGGGGAAAAAGAAAAGATTATGAGATAGCTTTGGCAAATGAGGTTATGGAGAATCGAAAGAAATTGTATGAGTACATTATGGGAATAGAATGAGGCCCCTTACAGATCAATGGGGTTGCCTATGTGTGGAACCTCAGGAGATGGATGAGATACTAAATGAATATTTTGTGTTACTATTTACCATGGAGAAAGACATGGAAGCTTGGGAACTGAGGGAACTAAGAAGCGATGCCGTGAAAACAGACCACATCACAGAAGAGGAGATGCAGAAGGCCTTAAGACCATAAGACCATAAGACATAGGAATGGAAGTAAGACTATTTGGCCCATCGAGTCCACTCTGCCATTCAATCATGGCTGATGGGCATTTCAATGCCACTTACCTGCACTCTCCCTGTATCTCTTAATTCCTTGCGAGATTAAGAATTTGTCAATCTCTGCCTTGAAGATATTTAATGTCCCTGCCTCCACTGCGCTCTGTGGCAATGAATTCCATAGGCCATCCACTCTCTAGCTGAAGAAATGTCTCCTCATTTCCATTTTAAATGAATTCCCTCTAATTCTAAGGCTGTGCTCACGGGTCCTAGTCTCCCCACCTGATGGAAACAATTTCCCAGCATCTGCCCTTTCAAAACCATGTATTATCTTGTAAGTTTCTATTAGATCTCCCCTCAACCTTCTAAACTCAGGATCCTCATATCCTCAGGTTCATCATATGTTAGGCCTACCATTCCAGGGATCATCCATGTGAATCTCCGCTGGACACGCCCCAGTGCCAGTATGTCCTTCCTGAGGTGTGGGGCCCAAAATTGGACACAGTATTCTAAATGGGGCCGAACCAGGGTTTTATAAAGTCTCAGTAGGACATCACTGCTTTTACATTCCAACCCTCTTGAGATAAATGACAACATTACATTCGCTTTCTTAACCACAGAGTCAACCTGCAAGTCAGCCTTTAGAGAATCTTGTACTAGCACTCCCAGATCCCTTTGTACTTTGGCTTTAGGAATTTTCTCACCGTTTAGAAAATAGTCCATGTCTGTGTTCTTTTTTCCAAAGTGCAAGACCTCACATTTGCTCACATTGAATTTCATCAGCCATTTCCTGGACCACTCTCCTAAACTGCCTGAATTTTTCTGCAGTACTCAGAACTATCTGCCTGTCCACCTCACTTCACATCATCAGCGAACTTCTCCAGAATGCCCCCAGGCCCTTCATCCAGATCATTAATATATAAAGTGAACAGGTGCGGCCCCAAAACTGAACCCTGCGGGACCCCACTTCTCACTAGCTGCTATTCCAAAAAAGAACCTCTTATCCCAACTCTCTGCCTTCTGTCAGACAGCCAATCCTCAATCCATGCCAATAGCTCACCTCTACACCATGGGCCCTAACCTTACTCAGCAGCCTCCCGCGAGGCACTTTATCAAAGGCCTTTTTGAAGTCTAGGTGGATAACATCCACTGGGTTTCCCTGGTCTAACCTACTTGTTACCTCTTCAAAGAATTCTAACAGATTTGTCAGGCATGACCTCCCCTTACTAAATCCATGCTGACTTGTTCTAATTCAACCCTGCACTTCCAAGAATTTAGAAATCTAATCCTTAACGATGGATTCTAGAATTTTACCTCAACAGATTTTCTTGATCCCAGCAGTCCATACCTGACATATGCTTCCATCTTTTTTTCTGAATATCTCTCATTTTCCTGTGTTCTGTACTCCTACCTGCCTTGCTCTTCACCCTAACAGGAGCATACTGTCTCTGAACGCTCGTCATCTCACTTTCGAAATGCATAAAGGTAGATATATATCCCAGGACATTGTGGGAAGCTAAGGAAGAAATTGTAGTGCCCCCTAGCAGAGATATTAATATCCATAGAAGACTGGAGGGTGCCTAATGTTGTACCACTATTTAATAAAGGCAATAAGGAAAAGCCAGGGAACTACAGACCAGTAAATCTGATGTTGGTGGTGAGGAGGTTGTTGGAGGTGATTCTGAGGGATAGGATCTACATGCATTTGGAAAGACAAGGATTAAGGATAGTCAACATGGCTTTGTGCATGGGAAATCACGTCGTACTGAACTTGATTGAGTATTTTGAGACACAACCAAGAGGACAGATGAAGGCAGAACAGTTAACCTTATGCCCCTGGACGGGGGTGACGGGGATGGTGAGGGCGGAAAATAGGATAACTAGACAAGGTCTTTTCCCTGAGGTAGGGGAGTTCAAAACTAGAAGGCATAGTTTTAAAGTGAAGAGGGGAAAGATTTAAAAGGGACCTGAGGGGCAACCTTTTCATCCAGAGGGTGGTGCATGTATACCAGAGGAAATGGTAGAGGCAGGTACAGTTACATTATTTGAAACGTATTTGGATAGGTACCTGAATAGAAAAGGTTTATAGGGATATGGGTGAAATTCTGGCATTTCAGGAAACCTGGTCAGCATAGACGAGTTGGACAGAGGCGTCTGTTTCTGTGCTGTATGAATATATGACTCTGACTCATCACATCCTGTCATCTGCTATTTTGAAATTGCAGTCAGAATGAACATTCATACTCAATAGCTTATCCATAGAAAGTTGCGCCACAAAGATGGGTATACAATATGTCTTTAATTATATGCTGATGATATTTTCACTGTTATCATGGCATAGAAGATAGAACATAGAAATATACAGCACAGTACAGGCCCTTCAGCCCACGATGTTGTGCCAAGGATTAATCCTAATCTAAAATTAAATAACCTAAGATACTCATCCCTTAATTCATATGCATGTCCAGCAGTCGCTTAAAGTCCCCTAATGATTCTGCTTCTATGGTTAATGCTGGCAATGCATTCCATGCGCTCACAACTCTCTGCGTAAAGAACCTACCTCTGACGTCTCCTCTATACCTTCCTCCTAACATCTTAAAACTATGACCCCTTTGGGCAGTTAATCCTGCCCTGGGGAAAAGTCTCTGGCTATTGACTCTCCATGCCTCTCAATACCTTGTATACCTCGATCAGGACAACTCTCTTCCTCTTTCTCTCCAGAGAGAAAAGTCCGAGCTCAGTCAAACTCTCCTCGTAAGACGAGCTCTCCAGTCCAGGCAGCATCCTGGTAAACCTCCTTTGCACCCTCTCCAAAGCCTCCACATGTTTCCTATAAGAGGGCGAGCAGAACTGGACACAATATTCCAAGTGTGGTCTCACCAAGGTTTTGTAGAGCTGCAGCAAAACCTCGTGACTCTTAAACTCGGGTGGCAACTTTGAGGGATCTATGCACATGAACACCAAGATCCCGCTGTTCCTCCACACTGCCAATAATCCTGTCTTTAATTCTATACTAAGCATTCAAGTTTGACCTTCCAAAATGCAACACTTTGCATTTATCCAGGTTGAACTCCATCTGCCATTTCTCAGCGCAACATAATATCCTGTCTATGTCACGCTGCAGCCTGCAATAGCCTTCGATACTATTAATGACACCTCCAATCTTTGTGTCACCTGCAAATTTACTAACCCACCCCTCAACCTCCTCTTCCAAGTCATTTCTCAAAACTACAAACAGCAGAGGCCCAAGAAGAGAGCCCTGCGGGACACCACTCAACATTGACCTCCAGGCAGAATACTTTCCATCTACAACCACTCTCTGCCTTCTGTCAGCCAATCAATTCTGAATCCAGACAGCCAAATATAGCTGTATCCCATACCTCCTGAATTTATGAATAAGCTTACTATGGGGAAACTTATCAAATGCCTTGCTGAAGTCCATATACACCACATCCACTGCCCGACCTTGGTCAACCTGTCTCGTCACCTCCTCAAAGAACTCAATTAGATTTGTGAGGCATGACCTGCCCCTCACAAAGCCATGCCCACTGCCTTTAACCATGCTATGCCTTTCCAAATAGACATAAATCCTATCCCACATAATCCTTTCCAAAATTTTGCTGACAACAGACGTAAGACTGACTGGTCTGTAATTGTCAGGGATTTCCCTATTCCCCTTTTTGAAAAGAGAAACAACATCCGCCTCCCTCCAATCCTCCGGTTTGGCTCCTGTGGAGAGTGAGGAGGCAAATATGTTCGCCAGTGGCTTAGCAACCTCCTTTCTCGCTTCGGAAGCAATTTAGGATAAATCTGGCCTGGCCCTGGGGACATATCAATCTTAATGTTTGCCAAATTTCCAGGACATCAACTTCATCAATCTTGATCTGCTCAAGCCTGTTTCCCAGCTCCTCAAAATTCCCATTCACAACAAGGTCCCTTTCCTTAGTGAAAACCAAAGCAAAAAACTTATTTAGGGCTTCCCCTATATGTTCAGACTCCACGGCACAAGTTCCCTATGCTATCCCTAACTGGCCCTACCTTCTCCCTGATCATTCTCTTATTCCTCACGTATGAGTAACATGCCTTTGGGTTCTCCTCAATCTTTCTGCCAAGCCTGTAATCCTCTAAAGCTGTGCTAGACCCTTGCTTCTTCCACCTTATGTAAGCTGCCTTCTTCCTTTTGATTAGAAGCTCCTCTGTTCCCCTCATCCAAGGCTTCTTACTCTTACCCCTTCTTGCCTGTCTCAGAGTCTCCACATGTCTGTTATACCCTTTCTATGGAATAATTGCTCCCAATCTGTACTTCCCAACTCCTGTCTGATAGCGTCATAATTTCCTTTTCACCAATTAAATGTTTTCCCATGGAAACTGCGCCTTTCCCTCTTCATGACTATGGTAAATGTGAGGCAGTTATGGTCACTGTCACCAAAGTGTTCTCCTACCATGAGATCTGACACTGGTCCTAGCTCATTGCCGAGCACCAAATCCAAAATGGCCTCTCTCTTCATCAGCCTGTCTACATACTGAGTAAGGAAACCCTCCTGAACACACCTGACAAAAATGGCTCCATCCAAACCATCTGCACTAAGGAGGTTCCAGTCAATATTAGGAAAGTTGAAATCACCCATAACAACAACCCTGCTACGTCTGGACCTTTCCAAAATCTGCCAGTCTATGAGTTCTTCGATATCCCTACTGCTATTAGGGGGTCTGTAGAAAACCCCCAATGAGGTGGCTGTTCCCTTGCTGTTCCTAACTTCTACCCATACTGACTCAGTAGTCAAACCTTCCTCGACAACCTTCATTTCTGTAGCTCTGATGCACTCTCTGATTAGCAATGCTACACCCCCTCCACGTTTTACTCCCTCCCTGTTCTTTTTAAATGTTCTAAATCCTGCAACATCAAGTAACCATTCCTGCTCCTGTGAAACCTACGTCTCCACTATGGCCACAACATCATAGTCCCAAGTACTGATCCATGCTCTAAGTTCGTCACTCTTATTTCTGACACTCCTTGCGATAAAGCAGACACATTTTAATTGTTTCATCACATGAAAAACCTTCCTGATAGATTCGCTACATTCTGTCACTGCCCCATCTACAACTGTCCCCCTCTCAGACATGTGGCTTTGATTCTCACCCCCCTGCCTAGTTTAAACCCTCCCGAATCACATGAGCAAATCTCCCACCCAGGACATTTGTGCCCCTCCAGTTCAGGTGCAACCCATCCTTCATGTACAGATCCCACCTTCCCCAGAAGGCATCCCAATGGTCTAGGTATCTGAAGCCCTCCCTCCTGCACCAGCCATGCAGCCACGTGTTAAGCCTCACTCGCTGACTGTTCCTTAACTCACTATCTCGTGGCACCGGTAGCAAACCTGAGATCGCTACTCTACTTGTCCTGCTCTTCAGCTTCCAACCTAACTCTCTGTAGTCACTTTTCAGATCCTCAATCCCTTTCCTGGCTATATCATTGGTGCCAATATGTACCTCAATTCCTGGCTGCTCACCCTCCCCGCCCAGAGTCTTATAAACTCGATCGGCGACATCCCGGACCCTGGCATCAGGGAGGTAACTTACCTTCCGGGACTCCCGTTCCTGACCACAAAATCTCCTGTCAATCTGTCTAACTATTGAGTCTTCTGCCACTAGTGCTTTTCTATTTCCCCACTTCCTTTCTGACTATGGCTTTCGCCTGGTAGGCCGCCCCCTCCAGCAGTAACTAAAATGATATACTTATTGCTGAGGGGAACGGCCACAGGGGATCCCTGCTCTGTCTGTCAGTTCCCTTCCATCCCCTGACTGTAACCCAGCCGTCCTTATCCTGTGTCTGAGGAGTGACCCCCCTCCCTGTACATCCTCTCAATTTCCCCCTCAGCCTCCTGGATGATCCGCAGTTCATCCAGATCCAGCTCCAGTATGTGACCTAAGTTATGAAGCTCTCAGTCTCCATCTTACTGCGCTATGTTTGCTTGAAACATGTTATGCAGAGGGAAGAGTGGTACAGTACATCCAAATTCCTTAAGGTGACTTGCAAGTGTCTCTTTCTGTGTTATATGTGTGTCAATACTGGGTTCTGAAATAAAATCTTGCTACATTTTTCAGAACTAAGTGGCCCATGACTCATTCTTATATTACTGGAGCTAACAACTATTATCACAGCGTGATAGTGGGAGATCATCAGTATATCATGCCACATTACATCATACCACAACAAAAAAGGCACAAAATAAATTCTTATAATTGATCTTCTATAACACGAATCATCGCCCCCTTTTCAGCATCGAGCGGTTTCTTAACTGTGTTTAATCTCCTTGCCACAACTATCCTCTCCCCCACCCAGTCATCATACCAAATTTGCTGAGGTACAGCACTCTCACCTTGAAGTCAGAAAGTTGTGCAGGGTTTAAGTTGACTTCCAGAGAATTATTCAGAAAAGAATAACCATTTCTTCACTTCCTGAAGGACTGCTGCACTGATTCAGTCGAGATGCTGAAATGAGGAGTTCTCTAACTTCCCAGCTGGATGTAAACTGTCTCATTGCTTGATTTTAACAAAGTTTTGAGAAGATTTGTAACTCAGGTTGAGGTTCTGGATGGAGGTTTGCTCGCTGATCTGGGAGGTTTAACAAAGTGTAAGTACATTCTTCCCAGTGTCCAACCAATATTTATGCCCAAACGACATCGGCCATTCAGATGTTTGGATTTGCTATGTGCAAATTGACAACCGTATTTCTTCTGTTGAAGCATATTTATAATTGTAATGTAGGAAACACAAGATCACAGAGTGTTATGGCACAGAAGTATGTCATTTGGCCCACCTTGCCTACCCTAGCTCTTTAAGTAAATATCAGTAACCATTGTCAATTGCTTGCTATGTCCTTGCCCCTTATTTTTATCCAAATAATGGTGTAGTGGATGGTGACCTTGCTCAGATGGGCCGGGGAGTGGCAGATGGAGTTTAATTTAGATAAATGTGAGGTGTTGCATTTTGGAAAGGCAGATCAGGGCAGCACTTATACAGTTAATGCTAAGGTCTGGGGAATGCTGCTGAAAAAAGAGACCTTGGAGTGCAGGTTCATCGTTTCTTGAAAGCGAAGTCACAGATAAACAGGGTGATGATGAAGGCGTTTCATATACTTGCCTTTATTGGGCAGTGCATTGAGCACAGGAGTTGGGCGGTCATCTTGCGGTTGTACAGGACATTGGTTAGGGAAGTATCGAAGTACTGCATTCAATTCTGGTCTCCCTGCTACAGGAAAGATGTTGTTAAGTTTGAAAGGATTCAGAAAAGATTTACAAGGATGTTGCCAGGGTTGGAGGGTCTGAGCTACAGGGAGAGGCTGAGTAGGCTGGGGCAACTTTCCCTGGAGCATCAAATGCTGAAGGGTGACCTTATAGAGGTTTATAAAATCATAAGGGGCATGGATAGGGTGAGCAGCCGAGGTCTTTTCCCTGGGGTGGGGGATTCCAGAACTAGAGGGCATAGGTTTAAGGTGAGAGGGAAAAAGTTTAAAAGGCACCTAAGGGGCAACTTTTTCATGCAGAGGGTGGTGCATGTATGGAATGAACTGCCAGAGGAAGTGGTGGAGGCTGGTGCACTTACAACATTTAAAAGGCATCTGGGTGGGTATACGAATAGGAAGGGTTTGGAGGGATACGTGCCATATGCTGGAAAATGGGACATAGATTTATTTTGGTTATCTGGTCCATATGGACAAGTTGGACTGAAGGGTCTGTTTCCATGCTGTACATCTCTATGACGATATGACCATCCAATGCTCTTTTGAATACCTCAGTTGAAGAACAGCCATGTTAGAGACAGCAAGCTCCCACGAAACAACAGTGAAATATCTGATCAGATAATCTGTTACCAGTTGACACTGAAGCCAAGATGACAATTCTTCAGTGAAGAGTTTCATTACCACCAAAAACAGAAATTGCTCACATAACCCAGCAGGTCTTGTAGTATCTGTAGAAAGAGAGTTAACATTTCAGGTCCAGTGACCCTTTGTTAGAACTGCGAGACCTGCTGAGCTTTTCCAGCAACTTCTGTTTTCGTTTCTGATTTCTAGCATTTGCAGTGCTCTGGCCCTACATTGGCAACCTCTTGAGCTTGTGTAGTTGTGAGAGATGGTGAAGAAAGGTCAGGTCCGAAGACCAGGGAGAAGAGACGCAGCACAATATTTCACAGCTGAAGAAAAAAGAGACAGTAAGACAGTTTGGAAAGCTGATTCAGAGAAAGCAATCTCTGGGAATGCAAATAAAAGCAATATCTTGCTGGATTAAAGCACCTTGTGGCACTGCTAGTTACACCTCACAGTTCAATGGTGCTTTAATCTCTAATTTGCTGGAATCAACAGGACACCTTGAGGAACAAGACAACAAACCCATCTCCTTAATAAGCTTCAATGACCAAGAGAGAGAAATAATGATGAAGAAAATAGGTTAATTAAAGTAAGCTCAAGAATTAAAGGTCGGATTCGACTCTGAGTTGGGGTTGGAAAAGTGGCAGGAGACCTGTGTAATATTTCTTGGTGGTGGAGGGGCGGGGTGGTTTCATGTGCAATGCCTGGATTAACCCGGGTTAAGGGCCCCTCCCGCAGTGTAAGAATACCACCCACCGAGTGCTGCTGGCCAATCAGAGGTTGAAGATAGCCATGGGAGCCCAGGCCAAAGGTGAGTGAAAGTAGATGATGATGGCAGTGAGGGGGAAGGGGAGAGGTAGCTTGGGGAGAGGGAGGCTGGGCACTGGTCAGAAGAAAGAGCATTCACTGTCTGTCTGCTCACCTTCCCAAGTCCTTCCCCACTGTCAGGCAATGACGGGGAATGAGGGACATACTGGGGACTGTGTTTGTTTCTCAGGTTCCCAGAGTGTGAATCTCCCATCTGCCATTGGCTGAATGTCAGTGGCAGAGGGACAAGAACCTGAAGTGGCCATTAATTATGTCAAAACAGAAATGATATGAACCAGAGGGTGCCCTCTTATGGCACAGTTGTAGCATGCCTACTCCTCGACTGGCAATCCCAGGTTCAAATCCCACTTGCTCCAGAGGTGTGTAAAAACATCTCTGAGCAGGTTGCTTAGGAAAACAGGTTGAATAGAAAAAATGCAATGCTTGAGTCTTCTCATCCCATGCTTAATCGAGTAGAGATGCAAGATCTCGGTCTTAAACCCTGCCTTCAAAATTGGCATTGGAAGCATTAAATTCTGCCCAGGAAGCAGAAACAAAAATTGGATTAGATTAGAGAAGTAGAGGAACAGAAAGGAAAATTAATTTAAAATAAAGAATTTGAAATCAAAAGTTTTTTAAAAATCATCAAGAGGAATTTATTAGCTGCAGAATGACTCTCCATTGTTTGACTTATTCCCTTTCTGAACTGGAAAAGTTGATTGGCATGTCATTAATCATTATCACATTATTGAAGTAGGTACTTAATACTGTTAGGTAGGAGCCGTAGTTTTCTGTCATGAGTTTAATTTGATTTTAACTTTCAATTTCCAAAATGCACTGCAAAGTAATGGGGAAGGTGACCCATTGAGGTTTTAGTGACCACCCCCTTTGTTCAAAATGGCTGCTTGTCACCTTTTTATTACAAAGTAACTGCTCAATTATAGAGTCATAGAACCCCTACAGTATGAAAGCAGGCCATTCAGCCAATCGAGTTCACGCTGACCTTCCAAAGTGCATCCCACACAGACACCCAATCCCTATCCTATCCCTGTAACCCCGCATTTCCCATGGCTAATCCACCTCACCTACACATACCTGGGTGCTATGGGTAATTTAGCATGGCCAATCTACCTAACGTGCACATCTTTGGACTGTGGGAGGAAACCAGAATACTTGGAGGAAACCCATGCAGACAATAGATACCAATGGCACCAGTTTTCAAATGAACCTTGTTTAAAGAGTCTTAGAAGAAAGATAGCCAGTGTGATCTTTAAATCTGATGATCCAAATCTGACACCTGATAAAGCTTGTGATCTTTTGATGTGTTTGAGACAGGGTGCCATTTGGAGGACAGACTGAAGAAGTTGAGACTGTTCTCTTTGGAGAGAAGAAGGCTGAGAGGAGATCTGTGAGGAGATTTTCGAAATTATGAGTGAGCTGGCTACGGTAGCTAGGATAAAGCTGTTTCTGTTTGTAAAAGAAACAAGAATGAGAGGACGTAGATTTAAAGTGATGTGCAAATGAAGCAAAGATAATCTGAGGAAACATCATTTTCACACAACGAGTGGTTAGGATCTGAAACGGATCGCTTGGAAGTACGATGGGATCAGCTTCAGTTGAAATATTCAAGATGGTATTGGATGATTATGTGGATATGGGATTGATATGGGGAAAAGGGAGGAGACTGGTCTCGATAATACAGCTACTGTAGAGACAATGGGCTGAATTTCCTCTTTCTGCACCATAATAATTCTGTGATTCTGTAAAAACAGAAAGGTTACAGTTCTCCCTGACTTTTCCTGAGGATGTCAGTCCACCTTTGTAAAAGCTTAAGGACTGAGCACCAAAGGCAGGACATCTGTGGGAATCCGTGTCAGACTCATTCACCCAATGATGGAAGCCATGGTAATGTGCAACAAGCAAAACCCAAACTAAAGGATACCATTTCATCAATAGAGTAATTCAGTGAAGAATGGGGGGGGGGGGGGGGAGGGTGCCATATTTAATTGCTATCTTGTAGCTACAGGGCTGTAGAGCAAACTGGGTGAGGAATTCTATTTTTACCTATTGTGCTTCTTTATTTAAGCTGTGGGGAACTGTTCACCACTGAAGGATGCTGGTTTTGCTTAGCTGGAATCTAATGAAACACACAATGCCTTCCAGAAAGTGGGAGCTGTTCATTTAAAACCTGGACGGGGCATTTGACTATGGAAAGGCATCCAGCTTCTGAAATATCCTTGTCCACCTTCTCTTCATCTTCCTTCTTGTGGTGTATGACTCATGTTCCAGGGAGACGTTTATGTTCCTTTTGTGAGCGTTATTGGGCAGAGTCCAAAGAACCATTGGACAGCTGATGACACTCTCCTAACACACCAAGTTGTTATGAATGAATACCCACTGGGAATTCCATGAAACAGGCCATTCAGCCCATGCTGGTGTTGTGCTCCATACGAGCCTCCACCAAACTCTCATCATCTCACCCTATTGTCATATCCTTTCAATTTTGCCTCCCTCATGTAATTATCATAGAATCCTTACAGCGTGGAAGTAGGCCAGTTGACCCATCGAGCCCATACTAACCCTCCAAAAAGCATTCCATGGATATCTCGTATAAGTCTTATCCTTGTGGATCTTTTTCAATGATTTCCCGACGACCAAATGAAGCTCTCAAGCCTGTAATTTCCAGGACTATCCCTGTTACCCTTCTTAAATAATGGGACAACATTAACTATTCTCCAGTTAAGCATTTTCAGGGTAATCCCCAGCATTAAAAGGAAAGACTGAAAGAAAATGGCCCTTTGTGAAAACTGGTCATCCTGGCATGTGTGCAGGCAGGATTTCCCAGCAGGCCTGTCAGCATAACGACACCCCTTCTCCTGGGGCCAGAGCTCCTCAGAGGTATGAGACAACTCGACACGATGGGCGGCACGGTGGCACAGTGGTTAGCACTGCTGCCTCATAGCGCCAGAGATCCGGGTTCAATTCCCGCCTCAGGCGACTGACTGTGTGGAGTTTGCATGTTCTCCCCGTGTCTGCGTGGGTTTCCTCCGGGTGCTCCGGTTTCCTCCCACAGTCCTAAAGATATGCAGGTCAGGTGAATTGGCCATGCTAAATTGCCCGTAGTATTAGGTAAGGGGTAGATGTAGGGGTATGAGTGGGTTGCGCTTCGGCGGGGCGGTGTGGACTTGTTGGGCCAAAGGGCCTGTTTCCACACTGTAAGTAATCTAATCTAAAATGGCACCCACCATCAAGGGACAGGCACAGAAATGGTAATGAACCCTGAATCTGTGAACAATGGAGCCTATCTAGTTCATGGTATAGTGATTTACTCTGATCTGAAAACAGTTTGGGAGGCTCCATGAAGTCATCAAAATTTCAGTTAGGTAAATTTGGGATGGTATCGACCCTTTCGTTTCCAGGAATGATGAGATTAAACCAGACCCAGCAATCTCCGGAAATGCTTTAGATTACTTACAGTGTGGCAACAGGCCCTTCGGCCCAACAAGTCCACACCGACCCACCAAAGCGCAACCCACCCCAGCCCCATTCCCCTACATTTACCCCTTCACATAACACTATGGGTAATTTAGCATGGCCAATTCACCTAACCTGCACATTTTTGGATTGTGAGAGGGAACCGGAGGAAACCCACGCAGACACGGGGAGAATGTGCAAACTCCACACAGAGAGTCGCCTGAGGCGGGAATTGGACCCAGGTCTCCGGCGCTGTGAGGCAGCAGTGCTAACCACTGTGCCACCGTGCCGCCCATTAAAGACAGTTTAGAAACCACAACACTGCGATGGCCGGGAATCGAACCCAGGTGCAACTGCTTGGAAGGCAGCAATGCTCACACTATGCCACCATCGATATCTGTGGCGCAATTGGTTAGCGTGTTCAGCTGTTGACTGAAGGGTTGGGGCTTCAAGCCTGTCCAGGGGTGCTCGTGCATGCCTTGTGAAACAGAGTTACCTGAGGGGCGGAGCCAGCTGGCCCTTTGGAATCGCAAGGGTAAAACGGCAGCAGGGTCAGCTATCGGTACTCTTTTCTCTTTCACTCTCCTCACTCTGAGCTCGCTGCCTCTCTGGACACCAACCCTTTGGGGCTGAAGACAGTGACCCTGTCTGCGTTCTCGGACATTGGCAGTCAGCAATAACACCCGAGGCAGATAGGGAACCCCACTGGCCAAACAACAAGTCCCTCTGAGACCGTAAGAGCCCTTTTCAGGCCTGGGACACTCGTACTCTGGGGTAGTTGGTTAGGCATATGGGGGGAGCGTGGTTGGGTAATTCTTAAAGCGTAAGTACCCTTTAAATTGCATAAGATTAAAGATTTACATTGCGTCCACTCCAGTTTTCTTATATTTTTATCATAGTATAGAGTATAAGTTTCATTAAAGTATTGTACGGATTGGGCAAGTTGAATTTTTTCTGTAATAAAGTTCACTGGTAATTTTGAACTCATATTTGAGTCTGTCTCTGTTCCTTCTAGGTATGCCAATTCTGCCTGAGTTCACAGCAGATCCCAGACGATAATTCCAGTGTCAAGGACTGAAGGGTGATCCCGGCATTTCAAACCACCTCTCAAAGGGGATTTCTGGCCAGGATAAGCAGTTTGATCTCTCTTTTTCTCTCTCATTGCCCGAATGACTAGGTATCAGGTGGCCACTGTCCCACCAACAGGAGAGGGAATCGCCCAGGCATTGGTGGTGGTTGCGATTACTGTGTGGAGATAAGTTCCGACTCACTGGTCAGGCTATAAACAGTGAGTTCGTTTCAGCGGTCTCTCTCTCGGGGAGGGTTGCCCTGGTGCGGCATTCCAGGTCTTTGAAGTTTCAGAGCCTGCTGGAGAGAGACCACCACAATAATCGGCGAACCCCAGACTCCAGCCTGAGGGCGGAGTAAAGGAAAGAGGCCCCTCCCACACCAGTCCTCTGGGACCTCACCCGTGGCCAAAGAGGATATGATGATGATGTCTGTCAATGCTCCAACAATTTGTTCGCCTGCCTCTCTCAATATTCTGAGATAGATCCCATCAGGATCTGGGGACTTATCTACCTTAATACTTTTTAGGAAGCACAACACCTCTTCAATTTTAACAGCAACTTGGCTTAGAAACTCAACACTCCCTTCCCTGAGATCAGCATCCACCAATTCCATGTCTTTGGTGGATACTGACACAAAGTATGGGGGATTTGTCCTCACTGGAATGCAGGAGGCTGAGGAGCAAACTGATAGAAGTTTATAAAGATTGCGAATGGCATGGCTAGAATGGAAAGGATGAGGCTGTTTTTTCCCAGGATGGAGGGGTCAATTACTAGGAGAGACAGATTCAAGATGCTGGGGAGTAGTTTTAAAGAGATGTGTGAGGCAAGTTTTTCACACAAAGGGTGGTGAGTGCCTGGAAAGCAGTGCCAGAGGAGGTGCTGGCAGCAGACACAAAACAGCATTCAAGAAGCACCTGGACAAATACATGAGTAGGAAGGGAATAGAGGGATATGGATCCTATAAGTGGAGATGATTTTACTAATGAAGGGCAAAATGTATTTGTGCAGGCCAGTTCCCTGTATTGTTAACCCAGACAAACCCATATCCTAACCCTGTATATCCTCTAGCTAACCCTACTTGGGCACAATGGGCAATTTAGCATGGCCAATCCACTTAACCTGCACACCTTTGAACTGGGGGAGGAAGCCCACACAGACATGGGGAGAACATGCAACTCTACATAGGCAGTCACCTGAGGCTAGGATTGAACCTGAGTCCCTGGCGCTGTAGATAGCAGTGTTAACCACTGTTCCACATCCAGCTCCAGGAAAGAAACCATTGCGTGCATTCAATTTAAATGACACCATCATAGTTGCGCCTTCCTCTCTTCAGCCCTGATGGTGTCCTGCTCTCACAGGGCCCCTGTTCTGCAGCTATAGTTTTCTATTGGGGTGAATCTGATGTACGACCAGGAGCTGTATCACGATTCAAGAGGGCCATCACTCATTGTGAGAATGAATTCTCCACTGGGGACCTGAAGTTACAGAGTTACCCCAGCATCCTTCAATACTCAGCCGCTACACTGTGTTAGTGGCTCCTTCAACAGATTTACAGCATAAACAGACTGTCTTAGTGAATATACATTACATTTTACAGTAATAGCACTTACACTATAGACGACATCTGATACATTGCTTGTTAACCCTAATTGCTTTCAGACTCCCTTTCTGAAGAGCTCTTATCTCTCCCGGTGATCTTTACATCACCTTCTATTCTTGCTTACAGAGGCAAAGGCTTTACAATGAATTAAGAATGCAGATATTGCGTGTATCTCAATGTGCAACAACGTATTATTGTCCTTATGTGGCTGAATTCAATATCTTAATTGGTCTACTCAACTGCAATAACAAAAAGGGGGCTGAGGTTGAAGGTCAAGGACCAAAGTATTAAACACTGCAAGAAACCCTTGGTGAGATGTTTCGAATTTACTCTCAGAATAAGAGGTCAATCATTTCGGACTGAGATAAAGAGGAATTTCTTGACGCAGAAGGCGATGAATCTTTACCCCTGAGGGCTCTGCAGGCTCAGTCATGTTCAAGGCAGAGACTGATAAGTCCTGTAAGGATTTGAGGACATGGAGATATTGCAGGACAATGGTATCAAAGTCAAAAATCAACCATGACATAGTTGAATGCTAGATCGGACCTGAGGGGCCGAATGGTCTACTCCTCCTCCTAATTCCTATGTTCACTGTAAAGGTTGATAGGAGCAAAGTCAGCAAATAGTGATTAGTTGTCACTTTGTCTTTTTAAAAGCCTAAAGCTATAATGAGAAAAACAAGTATGAGTGAGAGGATGATTTGAGATTCAGGAAACAGGTGAGATTCTGTAGCTGAGGCTCAATATTCTGTGTCATCTGTTCAAAGTGACATGTCCAAGGAGAGATTACCAGCTGAATGAAGAGAAGATACTCAAGTACAGGTTTCCACACAGAAGGGACATAGTCAAGGGTATGGAAACTACTGCAGGATGATTCCAATGTCCAACAGTGTCAAAGTGTTAGAATAAGTGCTCAACTCTCACTGAAGAAACATAATAGACCATAAGATATAAGATTGTATTAGGCCATTCAGCCCATCAATTCTGCTCTATCATTTGATCATGACTGATTTGTTTCTCAACTCATTCTCCAGCTTTCTCCCTGTAACCCTTGATCCCCTTACTAGTCAAGAACCTGTCTATCTCTGCTATAAATGCAGCCAGTGACTTAACCCTCAAAGCTCTCAGTGAGTGACAATGAGTTTCACAGAGTCGCTTCCCACTGGCTGGAGAAAGACCTCCTCATTTGAATTCAAGCAGGTCATCCTTTCACCCCTGAGGCTGTGTCCCCATTATCCTAGTCTCTCCTACTAGTGCAAACATTTTCTCCACATCCACTCTCTCCTGGCCTTTCAGGATGCTGCAAGCTTCAATCAGAAACCCCACCATCCCCACCCTCCTCATCCACGTAAGCTCCATCGAGTACAGACCCATAGTCTTCATCTGCTCCTCATATGACAAGTCTTTCATCCCAGGGATCATTCTTGCAAAACTCCTCTGAATTTCCTCCAATGCCAGGGCTTCCTTCCTTAGATATGGGGTCCAAATCTGCTCACAGCATTTCAATGTGGTCTGACTAGGACCTTATTGAGCTTCAGCAGTGCACCTCTGTTCTTGTCTTTGAGCAGTCTTGAACTGAGTGGCAACATTAGCATTTTCCTTCTTAACTGCCATCTGAACTTGCATGTTAAATGTAAGAGAATCCTGATCTACACTCCAAGTCCCTTTCATGTTTCTGAATTCCAAAGCTTTTCACTGTCTGGAAAATGGTCTGTACCCTCCATTTGTCCTACCAGAATGTGTAACCTCACACTTTGCCACATTGTATTCCATCTGCCAATTCTTTGCCCATTCTCCCAGCAAGACCCAGAATAATAGCAACTAGAAGAAGGTCCAGGTGATTGAAATGTCCAGTAAGGCTGAGGACAGGAGATGGGTATAGTGCAGGCACATCCAATGAAGGCTAGAAGATCCGATTCCTGAAGGACGCTGGAGAGAGCTATACCTGGAAAGAGAAAGGGAAGAAGGCCATGAAGGAGATGGATGGACATGTATTGAAAATATCTGGAGGAAAAGAGCCGCGCTGGTGAAAGAACCCATGAGTGTCGGTAAAGTGGAGGAGGGTCATCACGAATCTTCACCTGACCCAATGGAAATAGAGAGAGCAAAAAGAAGAAGTAAAAATAGGACATTGGTTAGGCCACTTTTGTATTATTGTGTGCAATTCTGGTCTCCCTCCTAAAGGAAGGATGTTGTGAAACTTGAAAGGATTCAGAAATGATTTACAAGGATGTTGCGAGGGTTGAAGGGTTTGAGCTACAGGGAGAGGCTGAATAGGCTGGGGCTGTTTTACCTGGAGCATTGGAGGCAGAGGACTGACCTTATAGAGGCTCATAAAATCATGAGGAGCATGGATAGGCTGAATTGCCAAAGTATTTTTCCCAGGGTAACGGAGTCCAAAATTAGAGGGCATAGGTTTAAGGTGAGAGAGAAAAGATTTGAAAGGGACCTAAGGGGGACCTTTTTTATGTAGAGGGTGGTGCAAGTACGGAATGAGCCACCAAAGGAAGTGGTGCAAGTTGGTACAATTACAACATTTAAAAGGCATCTGGACGGGCATGTGGATAGGAAGGGTTTAGAAGGATATGGGCCAAATGCTGGCAAATGGGACTAAATTAATTTACGATATCTGGTCAACATGGATGAGTTGGACTGAAAGGTCTGTTTCCGTGCTGTATATCTCTACGACTGTAAGAAATGAGAACGTCGAAGAATGGGCACTGAACCGAAAACGTCAAGTCTATTTCCTTTTATTCCATCATGGGATGTGGGCGTCACTGGATGGGCCAACATTTATTGCCTGTCCTTAGTTGCCCTTGAGAAGGTGGTGTCTAGATCAGAGTGGTGCTGAAAAAGCACAGCAGGTCAGAGAGCAACCGAGGAGCAGGAAAATCGATGTTTCAGGCAAAAGCCCTTCATCAGGATTATTCCAGGACTTTGACCCACAAATGTTTTCTCTCCACAAATACCACCAGACCTGCTGAGTTTCTTCAGTATTTCCTGTTCTTGTTTCAGATCTCCAGCATTCACAGTTGTTTGTTTTACACCCTTCAATGATTTGTGTTCCTAGATCTCTCTTTACAATTGTGCCCTTTAACTTGTAACTGACTTTATCTTCGCTCAATCTGAATATTCTACCTCTCAGTGGCATTGCCTGGTCACATGAGGTCAGTTGTGACGTCAGGAAGATGGTAAGAATGATAAATAGACTTATTATGAGAGAGTAGACGGTGATGAATTAGATTTACAACAAGAGTTAACGGAGGTGTGAGACCATCCATGTCAGCTGAAACACAGAACTTCCTTCACTGGCACAGATAGCAGGCTTAGTGAGTGAAAGCAGCTGCTAGATTTCAAAAGACTGATAGATAAATAACTAATAGATGCCTGGAAGTAATTTCAGAGCTATAATTTAATTAAGGGGGATCGGAGCACATCAACAGTTAAGAGAATGAATCCCGAATGGTTTGCAAATGTTGTCAAAAAGGATTTTTCTTTTGGTAGATTTGATTGATGTCGACCTTCCTTTTCTCTCCTTGCCAATCGCTCATAAACACATCTTGATAACATTTATTCTTAGTGATTCAGTAGCCTTGCCTAGTAATTCAATACAGGAGTTATGTCTTTTCTTGCACACTCTTGATTTCGGTCCTTGGCTGCCAGCAAGTGCATTCTGGGAAGTCATGCATGAGAGGTCCACTCTTTGCCATGCAGTTAATTCAATGGAAATACCTGGCCACGAGCCCCCCACGTGATGCCCTCAGGTGTGTTCCTAGTGGAAAATGCCCATTACCAAGAATGCATGACTGGAAGATTTTGTCTTATACGTCAGCCTGTTGTATGTAATGCTGAGGTAGTGGCCCCTGTCTGTTGGCAACTTGAAAAATGAAGTTGCTTTACCTGTGATCTCTTTGCCAGAGTGTGGGACATCTCTGCACAGGCTACAGAACAATTAGATCAATGTTTAGGCCACATGATGCGCTGTGGAATTTTCTCGATGACGAGAAACTGACTGAGATACCATGGACCAAACATCATGATGGTGGAGAAGAAAAAGGCTTGCAGTTATATAGTTCCTTTCATGACCACTAGGTGTCCCATTGTGCTGTATGCTCATTAAGAATCCCTTTGAAATGTCGTCACTATGGGAAACAAGGCAGGTAATTGTGCACAGCAAGACTCCGCAAACAGCAATACAATAATGACCAACAAAAGAATAAAACACTTGAATAAAGGCAAATACTGCTAGAAATCTGAAAGAAAAAGGACAGAGAATTCTGGAAAAACTGGCAGCATCTCTGGAAAGAGAAACAGAGTTAATGTTTTGAGTCTATGTTTGAAAAGTCATATTGGACTCAAAATGTTAACTCCGTGATATGATAATAATCTGTTTCTGTGACATTGATTGCAAAATCAATATTTGCCAGGATCCTGAGGATAACACCACCTGTTCTTCCTTGAAATAAAGGCTACATCCAGCTGATGTAGCATCTCATTTAAAAAAACACTGCATCCGCAAAACCGCTGCACTTCCTCAGTACTGCACAAGAGGGTCAGCTCAGATTTCTGGGTTCCTGGTGGAACAGGGGACTTGAATCTATGACCTTCCAACACAGCAGCTAATGGATTACCAACTGATACCAAGACCTAGAAAGAAAATTAAGCTGGGAGTAGGGATAGTCATCTGGGAAAAAAGTGTTCAATCCAGTAGTGCCTCATTTCATAAATATACAGGGAAAACAGGAAGGTCTTTAGAAAGCAATAAATTTAACAGTGTTATGTTGTTGAGAATCATTCAGTTAGAGTACAAATCTGTGCAATCAATCTTGATTTTGGCAAATGACAATTCAGGGAGAAGGAAGAATGATTGGAATGTCACCAATGGAGTTTAAGAGGGCAAGACAGCAGCTTCTTTATTGAAAATAGTTTCAATATAGCTTGATAATCCAAGGAAGAGAGACAACGTGCAAGAGTGACAGAGATGTTGCCCTCTTGATTTTGTCTCTGCTTTCAACACCAACTTGCATTGATGATTAGATTACTTACAGTATGGAAACAGGTCCTTCGGCCCAACAAGTGCACACCGTCCCTCCAAAGAGCAACCCACCCAGACCCATTCCCCTACATTGACCCCTTCACCTAACACGATGGGCAATTTAGCATGGCCAATTCACCTAACCTGCACATCTTTTTGTGACAGTGGGAGGAAACTGGAGCACCCGGAGGAAACCCACGCAGACACAGGGAGAATGTGCAAACTCCACACAGACAGTTGCCTGAGGTGGGAATTGAACCCAGGTCTCTGGCGCTGTGAGGCAGCAGTGCTAACCACTGTGCCAACGTGCCACCTTTACTGTAGCAGTATGCTCCCGCCTGTCCACATCGTGCAGCAGGACCAAGTTATGCCCTGATGCTTATGTGGCATGCAATGCTTTATTCTTTAACAAACGCAGAGAATACTGGAGAAACACAGCAGTGTGTGTGGAGGGAGAAACAGCATTAATGTCTGAGTTTAGCATGACTCTTCAAAACAAAGAAGAGTCATATTGGACTTGAAGCATTAACTCTGTTTCTCTCTCCACAGAAACTGCCTGCTGAGTTTCTCCAGCATTTGCTGGGTTTATTTCAGATTTCCAGCATCTGCAGTATTTCGCCTTTAGATTTTTTTTCTTGAAAGTGGAGTCCCAGGTAGACAGGATAGTGAAGAAGGCATGTGGTCTGCTTGCGTTTATCAGTCAAAGCATCGAGTATAAGAGTTGGGAGGACATGTTGCTGTATAGGACATTGGTTTGGCCACCTTTGGGATACTGCATTCAGTTCTGGTCTCCCTGCTCCAGGAGAGGTGTTGTTAAGTTTGAAAGGATTCAAAAAAGATTTACAAGGATGTTGCCACGGTTGGGGTGTTTAAGCTATAGGGAGAGGCTGAACAGGCTGGGGCTACTTTCCCTGGAGAATCGGATGCTGAGGGGTGACCTGAAAGAGGTTTATAAAATCATGAGGGGCATGGGTAGGGTGAGCAGCAAGGTCTTTTTCCTGGGGTGGGAGAGTCCAGAACTAGAGGGCATAGATTTAAGGTGAGAGAGAAAAGATTTAAAAGGCACTTAAGGGACAACATTTTCACACAGAGGATGGTGCGTGTATGGAATGAGCTGCCAGAGGAAATGGTGGAAGCTGGTACAATTACGACATTTAAAAGGCATCTGGGTGGGTATGTAAATAGGAATGGTTTAGAGGGATATGTGCTATATGCTGGCAAATGGGACACAGATTTACTTAAGTTATCTAGTCCGTATGGACAAGTTGGACAGAAGGGTCTGTTTCCGTGCTGTACAACTCTGTGACTCTATGGCTGTACGAGTATTTTATTCTTTTATTGGCTTCAGTTCAGGTAATTTTGTGGCCCATCTGTCTACTCCTCTTAATCCTTCTTCCAGTTTGAAATGGACCTAGTCTCATTCACAGTATCTCCTTGGATTTTCTGCAATGTCTTTTGACACACAAATACTGGCAGACTGATATTTGTCTGCATAAATGTCCCCTACGTATTTTGCAAAGCCATTATTACAGTCTCCTGAGATGCCTTCACTGAAGCTCTGATATTTGAAATATCAGCACTTGTCTTCATTTTGTTGGACAAACTTATGGTATTTCTGAGTTTGTGTCAACCCACCTTGACAGGAAGGTGAGAAACCGTCTGCAAGATTAAATACCTCCAATGCTTTCCTCTTCTTAACTTAAACGAGACAATTACTCCCCAGATCATTGTTGGAAATATTTCACCCAGTTCTAATTATGGCTTGTGACAAATTCTAATAAAATGTGAAACAGTAATTGGAATCAATGTAATCACTTGTATTTCTGAAATGAGATTTCCTCCCCCTTTGTTGACTTGGAACAAATGGGACAAGGGAATTGTTAAGCATTATATCTATTGTTTGAACACTTTCAAACAGGTACAGTCCCCCTCAAAATAAATTTGGACCAAACCCTCTCAAAATATATTTGGAAAATGGTCGCGTCCCTAACTTTCTGTTATTTTAAAGGTAAGTGTAAAGTGTTGCTTTCCAGATACAATTCAATTAGTCAAACTATCAGATTTGAAGCAAAACACACTTTATTAATGCACACAGTTAAATACAACAAAAGAAAGAAGAAATTAGAATAAATTATTTCTGTTAGAAAACTTAACAGAATAATAGATTATCTAACTGCTAAACAGTACCTGTTCCAACATAGTAACATCCCATAAGCATACTCTTGGCAAAGAGTAAAAACAAGGACTGCAGATGCTGCAAACCAGAGTCTAGATTAGAGTGGTGCTGGAAAAACACAGCATCCGAGGACAGGCAGCATCCGAGGAGCAGGAGAATCGACATTTCAGGCAAAAGCCCTTCATTGGGAATCCTCAGATGCTGCCTGACATACTCTTGGCAAAGGCAAAGTCAACAAAGTAGATTGTATCACATGCATGTCCAGCAGTCCAGGATGACAAATGTCAAGGGAAAACTGTGAGGGAGAGAGTAGCAGGGAGAGATGAACTACAGCTTCGAAAGGGAGGCAACCTCCCTACCTTTTATCTTAGCCCGCTTGGCACACCCTCCTCATTCCTGGAGAAGAGCTTGTGCCCGAAACGTCGATTCTCCTGCTCCTTGGATGCTGCCTGACCTGCTGCGCTTTTCCAGCAACACATTTTTAAAAACATGCTAAGTATTCCAACTTAAAAAAAAAACAACTAAGGCCTCACAAGTTTTTTAATTTATTGGTTTTCATAGACAGGTTGGTGCCTCAGCCTTAAAATGTCTCTTTAAAGAAGCTAATGGACAAAATACACCTCTTAAAACCATAGTATCGTCATAGTGCAATATGTATCAATTTAGCAGAAGAGGAAATCTATACCTTCCTGCCTTGCAGACTGCCATATTTGTGTGATCTGTTTTTTGGATAGCCATGCAGGTAAGTACTAGGCCTTTTTAAAAACATAAATTGAGGGGTCCTAATGCCTACTAAAGGACCCCTTTCATAAATTGGTCACCTCAAAAGCCAATCAAATTGCTTTTCAATTTGATTATCAGGAGGTAAGTTTGTTCTGGAATCAAATGAGAGGAGCAGGATCCTCACCCCCACAGCACCCCATCCTCCCAACCTCAGGACTTCACAGTTGATTGGAAGCAGTCCCTGATGATATCCCCCAAGCCAACACCAACTCTGCCCTCCCCTCCCCAGGATGTACATGAAAGGCATTAATGGCGACCTGTCATATCAGCCAAGATGTCTGAGGAGGCTTGGTCATTGACATTGGTGTGCCAAGAGGGATCAAATGGATCCTGCTCATGCTGCCTTCAGTCATGGTAAATGGGAGAGGAGGTGTACATGGCAATCATGAAGTCTACACAAACAGCTGCTGTCCAAAGAAATTGCTTCAATGGTTAGAACCATAGAAAAAGTATGGTCAGAAAAGAGGCCATTCAGCCCATCATGTACTTACGATCTGTAATTGTTGAACTCAGTATTCAGTCTAAAAGACTGTAAAGCATTTAATCAAGAGACGAGGTGCTGGTCTTCAAGTTTACTGTGAGCTGAAAGGGCACATGTGGCATGGAGGAAATGTCCCCACCTCTGGGCCAAAAGATTTACAATCAAAGCCTAACAACTCCAGACATATGTCTGAGCCTAACTGGACAGGTTGGTTAAAAATCCTTAGTTGAAGGGTGAACCATAAGGGACCTTACTTTTCCAGTGAAAGGCAGATCAGAAGGGTCTTGAGGAATGTAGATTTTGTCTATGTTACAGTCCTGATGGGCCAAAGGGGCTCCTCTATACTGTGTGATTCTGTAATTCTATGAAATATCTATACAGCTCTTTATTGTAAGAGAGAGAATCCAGGGAGGCAGAGCATTAAAATTAAAGGCAACTTGAAGTTTACTGTTTGGTTTGCAGACAGAATGGAGATGTTCCACAAACCTATGGCCCAACGTGCATTTGATCTCCCCAGTACATAAGCGACTGCATCCATGAACCATGAGTAAAATATACAAGCCGTGTATAAATCAAAAGGCAAGTAAATCAACCTTCAACCAACAGGAGTGCCTGGATTTCTGGATGATGGGAAGGAGATAGTAAAAGGCACATGTCCCATTTTGTAATCCTGTACAAAGTTAGAGTGAGAAGGATGGAGGAGCCACTGAAAGAAAACCGAAATTGCTGGAGAGACTGCCAGCAGGTCCGGCAGTATCTCTGGGAAGAAGCAGAGTTAACGTTTCAAGTCCAGTGGGAGCAAATAGGAATACATGGCATTTATGCTGAAGATGTAATTGGAGGTGGTGGCAGGGAGATGACCAGATAGGCTGGGATGGAGCACAGAGCGAGAGAGAGAGAGATGAAAGGGATAGGCAAATGGGGAGATGATTAATAGGTTACCAGGAAAGAAGCGAAGCTGAATATACTAGATTACTTACAGTTTGGAAACAGGCCCTTCGGCCCAACAAGTCCACACTGACCCTCCGAAGAGCAACCCACCCAAACCCATTCTCCTACATTTACCCCTTCACCTAACACTACGGGCAATTTAGCATGGCTAATTCACCTAACCTGCACATTTTTGGACTGTGGGAGGAAACCGGAGCACCATGCAGACACGGGGAGAATGTGCAAACTCCACACAGACAGTTGCCTGAGGCGGGAATTGAACCCAGGTCTCTGGCGGTGTGAGGCAGCAGTGCTAACCACCATGCCACCCATAATAAGTGACAATGAGAGCAGGGTGTTTGAGAGAATGGGTAGCTGTATGGAAAGCAAACCATGTCATGACAGGCCTAGTGAGTTAAAACCATGGAGGGATGGATCGGGGGATGTGTCCCAGAGTTGGGTCCTCAAGGCTTACAGAGTCCCACATGGACAATGAGATGTTTTTCTTTGAGCTTGCACTGAGGCTCGCTGGAATACTGCAGCAGGCCTGAGACAGAAACGTTGGCATGGCCACATGGTGGTGAGCTGAAGGGGCAGGCAACTGGAAGCCTGATGCTATTTTTGCAGACAGAACACAGGTGTTATGCAAAGTGGTCACCCAGCCTACATTTCATCTCCCCAGTGTAGAGGAGACCACATTGTGAACAGCGAATACAGTTTTGATTTGATCTGATTTGATTTATTATTGTCACGAGCCGAGATACAGTGAAAAGTACAGTTTTACATACTAACCAGACAAATTATACCTTCCGTAAGTATATCAGGGTACTATAACAGGATGCTGTGTTTAGTGTTATAGCTACAGAGAAGGTGCAGAGAAACTCTAACATATGAGAGGTCCTTTCATAAGTCTGTTAACAGCGGGGAAGAAGCTGTTCTTGAATCTGTTGGTGCATGTTTTCAAACCTTTGTATCTTCTACTTGATAGAAGAGGGCGGATGAGAGTATAACCAGAGTGGGAGGTGTCTTTGATTACATTGGCTGCTTTCCCGAGGCAGTAGGAAGTGTATTCTGAGTCGATGAAAGGAAGGTTGGCTTACGTGATGGACTGGGCTCTGATCACTACTCTCTGCAATTTCCTGCTTTCTATGGCACATCTATAAAAATTGGGAAGAATCATTGTGGACATGGGTGGGGGGAGGGGGGGGATGTTGGGAGTGAAAGAGGAGTTGACCAAGGTGTCTCAGAGGGAAGGATTCCTGCAGAAGGCTCACAAACAATGGGAGGGGAATATTTGGCTGGTCATGACATCCCACTGGAGGTGACGGAAATGGCGGCTCACCATTCTTTGGATGCAGGGAATGCTGGGGTAGTAAGTGAGGAGCAGAGGGGCTCTATCTCTGTTGCAGAAGGAAAGGCAAAGGATGAGGGCAGAAATGCAGGAGATGTGTCAGACACAGATAAAGACCTTGTCAATCACCTTGTCACTGGGGAATCCTCAGTGACTGTAGATTGGACCAGGGTTCCAATGTGGGTTACTGAATGCTTAAGAATGACTTGTATTATATCGCCTCTTATATGACCTCATGATATTGCAAAAGCTTTTGCATCAAAGTACCTTTGAATCCTAATGTAGAAGTGTTGCAGTCTCTGGAGTGGGACATGAACATATAACTTCTGAACTCTGAAGTTAAATTTCTCCTTTGTTGTCCTCAGACTTATCCCTGACCCTCTATTGAGATGTCATTTATATTGTTTATCTCAGTGCTTAACATGATGTCATCCCCCAAGGTTAGCTTAATGTAGCTTGTATCTTATCTACTTAGTCCAGATAGGACCTACAGCTGCTTGGTTATAAGGAAAATTAAACCTAGCAATTAATATAATTTCCATATAAAATTAACTAAATTTAACGCCAGTTCAAAGGGTGTGATTATAATCTTTGCATTTGTAAAGATGATACATAATAGTTTAAAATTATCAGAGGGAGCCAACTTTTCAATTAACTTAATTTGCATAAGATCCAATTAACATATTTCATTAATATGTCAGCCCTGATTGCATAATGAATGTTCTCGCAAACTTTCATAAACCAAAGACTTTATGTTTCTTTTGGAAGTGATGGAAATTCACTTTTAATTAGTGGCTTTTGCATAATATGTAAAAATTAGCTTAATCTGTAATTAGCATAAATTATTAACATGTTATCCCTAATGGCCTAATGATAATACCTTTCGTGTTCTCTGAAGATAGACTCATTAGCTTTTCAGTTCAAGATGATTTGAAGATGTTTTAAGGCATTGAGCTGGCCATTCCTCTGACCTCTCATAATTGCACCCTTGTTCATTATTTTATTTGGCCTGTTTCAGACTGTACAACTAGAGTGAAGTCCACTTCCTCAGCAGATCAGCCAAAATCTTCCAAAGTGTTAATGATGCTAGTGGATATCTGGCCAGCACAGCGTGTGGTGTTCCTGCTAGTGGTTCCAGGTTCACATTGGTGTTATTTTGTTTTGGTAACCAAATGCACTCTGGGTAATTTAGAATCATAGAATCCCTACAGTGTGAAAACAGGCTATTAGGCCCAACAAGTCCACACAGACCTCTGAAGTAACCCACCCAGACCCTATTACTGTATATTTACTCCTGACTAATGCACTGAACCTACACAACCTTGAACACTATGGCCAATTCACCTAACCTACACATCTTTGGACTGTGGTAGGAAACCCATGCAGACACAGGGAGAATGTGCAAACTCCACACAGACAGTCATCCAATGCTGGAATCAAACCCAGGTCCCTGGCGCTGTGAGGCAGCAGTACTTACCACTGAGCCACCATGCCGCCCTAACCTCTGAGCTATCAGAAGCAAAGTGCTGTCGATCCTGGAAATGAAGACAGAGAATGCTGGAGAAACTTAACACTGGCTTCTTTCTGGATCACCTCCATTCTGTCCACAGGAATGACTCTGACCTTCCAGTTGCCTGTCATTGCAATAAACCACCTTGCTCCCATGCTAACATTCCCAATCTGGGTCATTTACAGTTGTTCCACTGAACTGAATTGAATTAAATTTATTGTCACTTATACCGAGGCACAGTGAAAAGCTTTGTCTTGCGAGCAATACAGGCAGATCACATCGGTAAGTCGCATCGATAGTAAATAACAGATAAACAGTGGCAAAAACAAAACCACAGGTACAGGTGAATTTTAAGAGTTTGTGAGTCCATTCAGTATTCAGTAGGGTAGAAACTGTTGCGAAACTGGCTGGTGCGTGTGTTCAGGCTTCTGTACCTTCTCCCCGATGGTAGAGGTTGTACAAAAACATTGCCAGGTTGGGGTGTATCTTTAAGAATGCTGGCGGCCTTTTCTTGACAACAGACCTGGTAGGTGGGTTCTATAAATGGGAAGTTGGCCTTTGTGATTGTCCAGGCAGAGTTCATCACTCTCTGTAACCGTCTCCGATCTTGAACAGTACAGTTGCCGTACCAGGTAGTGATACATCCAGACAGAATGCTCTCGATAGCGCACATATAAAAGTTGGCTAGGGTATTCACCATCATACCAAATTTCCTTAGCTGCCTGAGGAAAAAGAGATGTAGTTGGGTCTTTGTAACCAGTGTATCCACATGAAAAGTCTAAGAAAGCTTGTTGTGGATGATCACTCCCAGGAGCTTGACACTCTTCACTCCTTCCACCTCCGTGCTGTTAATGTGAAGGGGCACATGAGTAACATCCCGCCGACAGTTCCTTGGTTTTGCCGGCATTGAGAGCTAGGTTGTTCTCAGTGCACCATTTTTCCAGGTCTTCCACCTCCTCCCTGTAGTCTGTTTCGTTGCCATCTGAGATTCGACCGACTATGGTGGTGTCATCAGCAAACTTGTAAATGACATTAGTCTGGTTCTTGGCAACGCAGTCATGGGTATACAGTGAGTACAGTAGGGGCTGAGTATTCAGCCCTGGGGGCTCCAGTGCTGAGTGTTAGTGAGGATGAAATATTGTACCCAATCTTCACTGATTGTGGCCTCCAAGTAGGTCAAGAAACTGAGGATCCAGTTGCAGAGAGTGGGACTTAGTCAGAGATTATTAAGTTTAGTAATCAGTCTCGAGGGAATAATAGTGTTGAAGGCTGAACTATATCAATGAGTAGGATTCTTATGTAGCTGTTCTTGGTGTCAAGCTGTTCAAGAAAGGAGTGAAGGGCAAGTGATATGGCATCTGACTTGGATCTGTTGGTCTGATAGGCAAATTGGAGTGGACCAAGAGTAGTGGGGAGGCTGGAGTTGATTAATCCCATGTCCAGCCTTTCAAAGCACTTCATGACCACCGAAGTTAGGGCCACTAGGCGGTAGTCATTGAGACATGCTGCATGAGCCTTCTTAAGCACAGGGATGATGTTGGCCCTCTTGAAACAGGCAGGGACAGTGGCCTGCTGCAGGGAGAGGGTGAAGATGTCTGAGAAGACCTCTGCCAGTTGATCTGCACATGCTCTGAGTGCACGGCCTGGTACTCCGTCTGGCCCCATCACTTTCCTTGGATTCACATGAAGGAGAACTGATCTGACCTCTGGAAAGGTTCGTCAGGACTTGTCGGAATAGGTGTTACCTCTCCGCTGAAATTCTGCTCAAAGCGAGCAAGGTGTTGAGATGATCTGGGAGGGATGTGTCATCATCTACTATCTTGCACTGTCTCTTTTTAGAACCTGTGATGTCATTCACTCCTTGCCATAGTTTCCAGGTGTCTGTCTGGGTCTCTAGTTTGGATCGGTATTGGTCCTTGGCTGTCTTAATGGGTCTGCAAAGGTCATTCTTGGATTCTGTATATCTGAGTGGGTTTCCTGATCTGAAGACCTCACGCTTAGTTTTTAGCAGGTTCTGTACATCCTGATTCAGCCAGGGTTTCCTGTTGGGGAACACCCGGATTGACATTCTTGGTATGCAGTCCTCCACACACTTGCTGATAAAGTCTGTGATGGCGGTGGCGTACTGTCCAAGGTACCCGTGGACTGTCTGAACATGGCCCAATCAGCCAATTCCAGACAGCACCAGAGTTGATCCTCTGCCTCCTCTGGATCTGTATCCATGAGGGGGTCTCCTGCTTGAACTTTTGCCTGTAAGCCAGGAGAAGCTCAGTGTACATTGGAAGAATAACACCTTGTTTTCCACACAGGAACTTTACAGCCTTTAGAGAATTATCTGTGACCTCCATTTTTTTGTGTCCTGTAAGCGTTGCTTTCAGCAGATCGAACGTAATTTCTCCTTTTCACACCTCACATCTCTTTTACATTTCTTTTCTCTTTTACCACCATCTTTGTCTTCTGCTCTGGCAACCTCATAATCTGCTTCACTCTCTCATCCACCCCTCCCTCTCTCCCTCTGTGATCATCATTAAAGAAAAACACCATCATCAGCCCCTCTCAGTTCTGTGGAGTCATATTGGACTCAAAACATTAACTCTGTTTCTCTCCCCATTGCTGCTGAACTGCTCCAAAATATTCTGTTTCTTGTTCCAGGTTCAAATCCCAGAAGCAGATTTGGTGGCCAAGAAGGTGTGTTCACAGCACACACAAACAAATTGACTATCAACTTATGAATCTTCTTGCCACATGTCAGTGGCCGGGAGGAAGAGAGTGGCAGAGATTGCTGGTAATGAAGAGAAAATTGGAGCTCCCAGCATTACCATTTATAGTTCGAGGCCACAGAATGCATGTCAAAGTCTGTCTATCCACAGAAACGCAGACTCCTTCAGGGCTCTGCAGGCAAGAATGGTTGTTATGGATCAGATTGGTGCCCACAGTACAACGTTTGAGCTCCAATTTGGGCTGGGGTGAATTTGGAAACTGCCACTGGACGTTGTGAAACTTGAAAGGGTTCAGAAAAGATTTACAAGGATGTTCCCAAGGTTGGAAGATTTAAGCTATAGGGAGATGCTGAATGGGCTGGGGCTGTTTTCCCTGGAGCGTCGGAGACTGAAGGGTGACCTTATAGAGGTTTATAGAATCCTGAGGGACATAGAACATAGAACATAGAACGATACAGTTCAAAACAGGCCCTTCGGCCCTCGATGTTGCGCTGACCTGTGAACTATTCTCAGCTTATCTAAGCACTATTTAAATGCCCCTAATGTGGCTGAATTAATTAAATTGGCAGGTAGGGCATTCCATCCCCTTACCATTCTCTGAGTAAAGAACCTGCCTCTAACACCTGTCTTAAATCTATCACTCCTCAATTTGCAGCTATATCCCCTCATACAAGCTGACATCATCATCCTAGGAAAAAGACTCTAACTGTCCACCCTACCTAATCCTCTGATCATCTTGTATGTCTCTATTAAATCGCCTCTTAGCCTTCATCTCTCCAATGAAAACAGACCCAAGTCCCTCAGCTTTTCCTCACAAGACCTTCCCTCATAAGACCAGGCAACATCCTGGTAAATCTCCTCTAGACCTTTTCCAATGCTTCCACAACCTTCCTGAAATGTACACAATATTCCAAATGAGGCTGCACTAATGTTTTGTATAGTTGCAGCTTGACATTACGGCTCCGGAACTCAAAACCTAATACACTGTATGCCTTCTTAACAGCACTATCAACCTGGGTGGCAACTTTCAGAGATCTATGTACATGCACATCCACATGACCAAGAATCTATCCATTGACCCAGTACTCTGCCTTCCTGATATTCTTCCCAAAGTGAATCACCTCACATTTATCTGCATTGAACTCAATTTGCCACCTTTCAGCCCAAATCTGCAGTTTATCCAAGTCCCCCTACAACCTGTAATATTATTTCACACTGTCCACCACTCCACCGACTTTAAAGTCATCTGTAAATTTGTTAACCCATCCACCTATGCCTGCGTCTAAGTCATTTATAAAAATGACAAACAGCAGTGGTCCCAAAACAGATCCTTATGGCACACCACTAGTAACCAGACTCCAGGCTGAATATTTTCCATCAACCACCACTCACTGCCTTCTTACAGAAAGCTAGTTTCTAATCAAACTGCTAGATCATCCTCAATCCCATGACTTCACATTTTCTCCAAAAACCTACCACGTAGAACCTTATGAAAGGTTTTATTGAAGTCCATGTACATCACGTCAACCACCCTACCCTAATCATCAAAAAACTCAATGAGGTTTGTGAGACATGACCTGCCCTTGATGAAACCATGTTGACTATCTCCAATCAAATTGTTGCTTGCTAGATGATTATAAATCCTATCTCTTATAATCCTTTCCAAACCTTTCCTACAACAGAAGTAAGGCTCACTGGTCTATAATTACCCGGGTCATTTCTCCTGCTCTTCTTGAACAAGCACACAACATTTGCAATCCTCCAGTCCTCTGGTACTAAACCTGTAGACAATGACAATTCAAAGATCGAGGCCAAAGGCTCTGTCATCTCCTTCCTAGCTTCCCAGAGAATCCTCAGACAAATCCCATCCAGCCTAGAGGACTTATCTACTTCCACACCTTCTAGAATTGATAACACCTCCTCCTTACTAACCTCGATCATTTCAAGTCTTTTCCTCTACAATATTCTCCTTTACCTGAGTGAAAATAGATAAGAAATATTCATTTAGCACATCTCCGATCTTCACAGGGTCCACACATAACTTCCCACTTCTGTCTTTGACTAGCCCTATTCCTACCCTCATCATCCTTTTATTCCTCACATACCTATCGAAAGCTTTAGGGTTCTCCTTTTTCCTATTTGCTAAAGACTGCTCATGTTCTCTCTTTGCTCTTCTTAACTCTCTCTTTAAATCCTTCCCAGCTGATCTGTAACTCTCCGTCATCTCAGCTGAACCATCTCATCTCAACTCACATAAGCCTCCTTCTGCTTAACAAGAGATACAATTTCTTTAGTAAACTACAGTTTCCTTACCTTACCACTTCCTCCCTGCCTGTCAGGGACATACCTATCAAGGACACGCAATGTCTGTTCCTTAATCCAGCTCCACATTTCGATTGTCCCAAACCCCTGCATTTTTCTGCCCCATTTTCTGCTTCACAGCGCCAGAGACCCGGGTTCAATTCCCGCCTCAGGCGACTGACTGTGTGGAGTTTGCACGTTCTCCCTGTGTCTGCGTGGGTTTCCTCCGGGTGCTCCGGTTTCCTCCCATCATCCAAAGATGTGCAGGGTCAGGTGAATTGGCCATACTAAATTGCCCGTAGTGTTAGGTAAGGGGTAAATGTAGGGGTATGGGTGGGTTTCGCTTCGGTGGGTCGGTGTGGACTTGTTGGGCCGAAGGGCCTGTTTCCACACTGTAATGTAATCTAATCTAATTTAATTGTATGCATCCTAAGTCTTGCCTAATCACATTATAATTGCCCTTCTCCCAACTATAGCTCTTACCCTGTGACATGTACCTATCCCTTTCCGTCGATAAACAAAACGTAATTGAATTATGGTCACTCTCTCCAAAGTACTCACCTACAACTAAATCAAACACCTGGCCTGGTCCATTACCATGCACCAGATCCAGTGTGGCCTCCTCTCTTGTCGGCCCTTCAACATACTGTGTCAGGAAACCCTCTTGCACACATTGGACAAAAACTGATCCATTCGATGTACTACAGTTATAGCTTTTCCAGTCAATGTTGGAGAAGTTAAAGATTCCACAATGACTACCCTGTTCTTTTCACACCTACCTCCTGGAACTTTGCAGAGGTCTATAAAAAACTCCCAGCAGTGTGACCTCTCCTCTCCTGTTTCTAACCTCAGCCCATACGACCTCAGTAGACGAGGCCTTGTCAAAAGTTCTTTCAGCCACATTATACTGTCCTTGACTAGCAAACCCACACCTCCCCCTCTTTTATTGCCTTGCCTGATCTTACTGGAAGATCTAAACCACAGAACCTGCAACATCCATTCCTGACCCAGCTCTATCCATGTCTCAGTAATGGCCACAATATCAAAGTCCCAGGTACCTATCCATGCTGCAAGCTCACCTCCCTTACTCCGGATACCCCTGGCGTTGAAGTAGACACACTTCAAACCAGCTTGCTGTCTGCCAGCACATTCCTGTGACCATGAAATCCTGTCCATGTCCTTCCTATTCTCAACCTCCTGTGCGTTGCAACTACACCACAGGTTCCCATCCCCCTGCTGAGCTAGTTATCCAACTCGAATAGCACCAGCAAATTTCCACACCCAGGATATTAGTACCCCTCTGATTCAAGTGAAGACTGGCCTGTTTGTAGCAGTCCCACCCTCCCCAGACTGAGCCCCAATTATCCATATACCTGAAACTCTCTCTCCTGCACCATCCCTGCAGCCATGTGTTCAGCTGATATCTCACCCTGTTCTTCGCATCAGTATTATGTGGCACAGTTAACAATTTCCACCACAAATAAGGCAAGGGGATAGAGTCATAGAGATGTACAGCATGGAAACAAACCCTTTGGTCCAACTCGTCCATGCCGACCACATATAACAGCCTTATCTAGTCCCACTTGCCAGCTCTCAGCTTCCACCCAAGCTCCCTGAAATCCTGCTTTACACCCCTATCCCTCTTTCTACCAATTCGTTGGTACTTGTGTAGACCACGACTTGAGGCTGGTCATCCTTTCCCTTCAGGACCCCAAAGACACAATCCGAGACATCACGGTCCCTGGCACCTGGGAGTCATCACACAAATTGAGAGTCTCTTCCGTTCCCAACAAACCTTCTATCTGACCCTCTAACTATTGAGTCCCCAATGACGCACACTCGCCTCCTTTCTCCCCTTCGCTTCTGTGTACCAGGACAGGCTCTATACCAGAGACCTGCATCCCAATTATTTCCCCTGGCAAGTCATCTCCCCCAAAAGTTTCCAAAACGGTTTAAACTGCATGGATAAAATAAATAAACAAAGTCTTTTCCCTGGGTTGGTGGAGTCCAGAACTAGAGGGTATAGGTTTAGGGTGAGAGGGGAAAGATATAAATGAGACCTAAGGTACAACTTTTTCACACAGAGGGTGGTGCAGGTATGGAATGAGCTGCCAGGGGAAGTGGTGGAGGCTGGTACAATTGCAACATTTAAAAAGCATCTGGATGGGTATATGAATAGGAAGGGTTTGGAGGGTGCTGGCAAGTGGGACTAGATAAGGTTGGGATATGTGGTCGGCATGGACGAGTTGGACCAAAGGATTTGTTTTCATGCTGTACATCTCTATGACTCTATGACTCTATCCCCTTGCCTTATTTGTGGTGGAAATTAGTCGGACTTGCCCTTAGGCACAGAACTGAAGAAGAAATGTTGAAGCTGATTTCTCATTTTGAATAATAGGCCTCTAGTTTGTTCTTAAACTCCTCTGGTGCCCATGATTTGGAAGCAACAGTCATTGGAGCCTGGTAAGGTTTTTAATACATTTTGATCAGAGTCAAAGTAAAACCACAAACATAAGCTATAATCTCAATGATCAATCATTTAACTTTTAAATCCCTTCCTAGCAACTTGCCATCCTGACCTGGAAATATATCACTGTTCCTTCAGTGTCACTGGGTCAATATCCTGGAATTCCTTCCCTCAGGGCATTGTAGTTTTACCGGCAACACATAGACTGTAGCAGTTTGAGAAGGCAGCTCAATACCACCTTCTGAAGGGCATTAAACTGTAGGAAATAAATGCTGTCCCAGCCAGCAATGCCCGCATTCCATGAGTGAATAAAAATATCACGGAATGACAGGGTAACAGAATTGTTTTAGGGCACAAGGGCACTCTCCTGCCCATTGCGCTGGTACCTAAACAATTTAAACAACTTCCAGTCTCCCTCCATCGCCCAGCACATAGTTTCTGTTTAAAGGACCATCATTGTCTCCACCTGGATCCAATCCCAATCCTCAGCCCTTCTCCTGTCCTGCATCTGCAGTTAGCTCGCCTGAGACTTTAAAAAGTATCAAACAGGAAAAACAAAGAATTTTTAATCTGTGAGAATCTTACAGGCAAACCACAGGCCAGACCATACAAACCTCTGCCCACTCTGTTTACTCCATTTAACCCAAACAATATATCCTTTTATTTTATTCATTCACAAGATGAGGATATCGCTGCCTATGCCAGCATTTATTACCCATCCCTAATTACCCAGAGGGCAGTTAAGAGTCATCCACATTGCCGTGGGTCTGGAGTCACATGTAGGCCAGAGTGGATAAGGATGGTAGCTTCCTTCCCTAAAGGACATTAGTGAACCAGATATGTTTTTCCTGACAATCAGCAATGAATTTATCATCATCATTAGGCTTTTAACTCCAGCCATTTATTCAATTCACATTCCACCACCTGCCATGACAGGGTTTGAACCGAGGTCCCCAGAACATTACCTGTGTAAGTGGATTAATAGTCCAGCAATAATACCACCATGCCATTGCCTCCCTGCATTAACCCCATTCTCACTCAAGTACTTATCCAACCTAACCCTAAAGGTGCTGCTTACTTTGACAATTCCATTTGATACTGTGCTCCAAACACTTAAACCTCTGCATTAAGAAATAATGAGTGGCTATCTTACACTTCTGACCTTTAGGATTCTGGCACATGATGAAGTATCTAAATTGCTTCCTCGGCATCATAGCCAGGCATAATTTGAAACATTGCTGGCCAGTGCCATCAACTCTCAGTGTACTGATCTCAGTCAGCTGATAAAACAATGTACAAGCTCAGAGATTACTTGAGCTAGGCTCCATAATGTGAAAAGAACTTGCATTTACAAACTTAGGATGTCCCAGAGTCCCGTGGAGTCAATAAACTACTTTGAAGTGCAGCCACTGTTGTAAAGTAGGACCCGTGTCAGTCACTCGCACTCAGCATGCTCCATGAACAGCAGGCGGATCAGAACCAGTCTTTGTGAGGTGAGTTGAGAGATAAAGATTAGGCAGGACACTGGAGGCAACTCGACTGCCCTATTTAAATAAAGCCACAGGATCTTTCATGTCCATGAACGAAGCTGGGGTCTTGGATTCATCACTTGTACAAATGATAACCCCTCGGGCAGAGCAGCATTCTCTCAGCACTGCACTGGGAGTGTCAGCCGAGATTTTGTGCTTAAATCCTAGGAATGGGACTTGATACAATCATCTTCCACTTGAGGTGAGACCCCCCCAGATTTAAGGCCCACACTGATTGTCGTAGGATTGTACTTGGGAACAAGCCAGTAATGTGAATCAGATGAGAAATTTTAATTTCCTTGATGCTATGAAGAAATATGATCCAGGTATTAATTTTATTAAGAATTTTATGGAGCCATACAAATATATCTTGAACGTTTGAACAAGTGACTCTGTGTTAAGGAAAATGCACAATGGCAACAATGGATCAGAATCCTCGGATGGAGTCGTATAGTCTGGAGAACTCTAAGAGAGTCATCTCCAGTTTGTCAAAGAATCATAAAGCATAGAAGCAGTCCTTTTGGCCCATCTTGTCTATGTTGACCAACAAACACCATACCACACTAATCCCATTTTTCTGCACTAGGTTAATAGCCAACTGTGTCCTGGCATTTAAGTGTTTGACCAGATTCTTCTTGAATGTACCACCCTCTCAGGCAGCATGTTCCATATTTCTATCACCCTCAGGTAACAACATTTCTCCTCAGTAGGAGTGTGAGTGGCATAAGATTATTGCAATTTTATTTAGTACAGTAAGAGACAATTTAAGACCTACTTGAGAAGTAACAGCCCACTGCTTTCACCCTCTCTTTGTAGATCCTCTTGGCAAAGTGTGTGAACCAAAAATGCATTGAAAATCATCTTCACCACTCGACAAGTGTTCCTGAAGCAATCTACTGCACCATCTGAAATGGAAGTAAACCACTAAAGCTGTTCCAAGAAGATACCCTTCCGCTTTTAGCTTGTGTCTGGAAAAAGTCATTTGGGACAATCGATGACTTCTCAATTTTTCATGAGTTTCACTAATACTTCAACATAGTACTTTAAATTTAACAACTGCAGAGTTTTTATATTCTTATTTCTCCTCAGATTTGTCTTTTATTTTAAAGGAAGAGACATATACATTTGCAAATTCAAACTGTTAAAAAAAAGTTTGCATATTTTAATGCATATTTTGTTAACTAATGAAACCTGGCTGAATTGTTCTTAGCACTGAATCTGTCTGAAGCACACATAATTGGCCATTTCTCCAATAAAGTTTGTTGTGAGCTGTGGAGAAAGAGGAATAATAAAGGTAACTATGACACCTCCAACATTGGTCATAACATTATTTAACGTCTGATGCTCCGCATATTTTATCATTTTAGAGTACTACATGCAGTAACAGCATCCTTCCAAAATGCACATTGAAAAATGAATGCAGAGGTTTTTCAGAACATAACAGACTGTAAGACAAAGCTAGTGTTGAGTTAACTTGAGATGCTGAACCCTTCAACCTTTGTCCTATTAATTTCAGTAGCTCTCAAGATGAATGCTTCTAAGTGGATTACAATGTGGTTTCCAGTAACGATGTTCCCTTTGGGACAGAGTTAATCATGGTCATCGCAAGCATAGTAACTTTTTAAAAAGTGTCAAGAAAGTGGTTGCTTAACTAACTCGCTGCCAGGATGTGTTGATGTTTCACTCTCTACTTATCAACACGAAAAACCTGATGTTTAGATACCTTTAAATAGTCTCCCTTATTCTCCCACCCCAATATCACTGTTTGCGCTTCCCTATGATACAATAACAAACCAGTCACATTACCTCTTCCATTGTGCTGCCAAGAAAGAGGAATTTCTTTACTCTAAGGGTGGTGTATCTTTGGAATTCTATAGCCTAGAGGGATGTGGAAACTCAGTCATTAAGTTAGAACAGGACAGAGACTGATAAATTTCTAGTTGTTAATGACTTCAAGAGATATGGAATGGTCATAGGACATGGGCATCACTGGCTAGCCACCATGTATTGCCCATCTCTAGTTGCCTCTAAACAGAGTGGCTTGCTAGGCCCTTTCAAAGGGCAGTTGAAAGTTAACCACCTTGCTGTGGGTCCCAAGTTACATGCCATCCAGACCAGGTAAGGATGACAGTTTCCTTCCCTAAAGGGCATTAGTGAACCAGATGGGATTTTCCTGACAATCAAAAATGGCCTCACGGTCATCAGTAGATTTGTAATTCCAGATCATCATCAAATCCAATTTCCACTATCTGCTGTGGCAGGATTCAAACCCAGGTCCCCAGAGTATTAACTGAGTTTCTGGAGTAATAGTCTAGTAATAATACCACTCAGCCATTATCTCCCCCACTTCCCACATACCATACACATCTCCGCAGTATTGGTATGCCTGTTCCTTCCAGTTAAGAGTCTAGTGAACGGTGACCATTCTCCATACTCCCAGGATGCTGTTGGTGGGGTTTGATCACAGTAATAGTTGTTGATGTCAAAAGGAAGTGGTTAAATTGTCTCTCGTTGAAGAGCATCATTTCCTGGCATTTATGCACCATCAAGATCCCCACTTTCACTATTATGTTGGGGATGAATGGATAAGGTAATTAGACAATAGACAATAGGTGCAGGAGTAGGCCATTCTGCCCTTCGAGCCTTCATGGTCATCATCAGCCATAATCCATTATGATCATGGCTGATCACCCTCAATCAGTAATTGGTGAAGCAGTTGAAAATCCTTGGCCCCAGGGCAGGACATATCTCCCGAAAAGCTCTGAAATGATATCTTGGAGTTGTCGTGATTGCCCTCTAACACCCAAAACCATCATCTTTCATAATCATGACTCCAGCCAATGAGGAGATTTACCCTGATTCCCATTAACGTTAACTTTACCAGGCTTCTAAACTGCCACACTGAGTCAAGTTGCTACCCTAACTTGAACCCCTGGACTTCAGTTCTTTAATCACCTTTGGGCTGTAATAATGTCTGGAGCCCAATGGTCCTGACAGAGCCCATACCAGAAACGGTGAGCTGTTCGCTAATAAGTGCCACTTATTATCACGGTTGGTGACATCTTGATCTTATGGATAATCGAAAGTAGTTTCATGGGATGGGAATTGGCCAGCTTTTTGTGGACAGGGCATAAATGGGCAATTTTCCATCAGTTGGATAGATGATAGTGTCATAGATGGACTGAAACAGCTTGGCACAAGTCTTCAGGAGTACTGCTAAGATTTTCACCTGATACATAACCTGCACAATATCCAATGTACTGAACTCAGTTATTTCTTTATGTCACATTGAGTGAATCAAGTTAGCTGAAGCCTGTCTCTTTTTTTTCCTTAATCATTCACGGAGACGTGGGTGTTCATTGTCCATCCCTAATTGTTGAGGGTCAACCATATTGCCATGGGCCTGGAATCACATGTACACCAGACCAGGTAAGGATGGCAGATATCCTTTCCCAAAGGGATCAGTGATCTAATGATGACCATGAAGCCATTGTTGAGTCTCAGGAAAAAAACAAATGTCCTTTAGGGGTTTTCTAGCAATCAACACTGTTTCCATGATCTTCATGAGACTCTTAATTCCAGATTTTTATTAAAATCAAAATCTACAATCTGCCGTGGCAGGATTCAAACCTGACTCCCTAAAACATTATCTAGGTCTCTGGATTAACAGACCAGTGATAGTACCATGAGGTCAGTGAATACAGCAGGGGATGGCTAAGAGTGATGATCCACTTGATCATTTCAGCTGAAGGTGGTTCCCATACAACAGGCTCATCTCTTGTGCAACATTGCTGAGTTCCCCATCATTAAGGATAAGAATTGCAGCAAGATGCTGCAAATCTGAGACAAATAGAGACAGAATGCTGGAGAAACTCAACAGGTCTAGCAGTACCTGTGGAGAGAGAAACCAAGTTAACAGTTTCAGCTCTCTATTGTTTATCACTGAGCCACCATGTACACATTCATACAAACACATGAACGCGGAGCAAAGAAAGGCCATTTAACCCCCTCAACCTGCTCGTCATTCAATAAGGTCAGACAACATTGTGGCTGCAGCTTCTGTTTAATTCACTCAAGGGATGTGAGCATCATTGGCTGGGCCAGCATTTTATTGCCTGTTCTTAGTTGCCCTTAAGAAGGTGATCGTAAGCTGCCATCTTGAATCATTATGGTCCATTTGGGACAGGTAGACCCATAATGATCTGAGAGAAGGAATTCCAGGATTTGAACCTAATGAACATAATATATTTCCAAGTCAGGATGGTGAGCAGTTTGGAGGGGAGCTTGCTATCGGTGGCTTTTCAATGACACCACCTTTTCATCATATTGACAGCTGAATTAGGTACAGGAGGAGGCAATTAGGCCCTCAAGCCAGCTCTGCCATAGATCAAGACTGCTCCAATTATTCCCCATTCCTGCCTACCTCTGTTGACCTTTCACTCCTTCTTTATCATGAATCTAGATGGAGCGGAAGAATGGAAAGTGTTTGCCTAGTGATATTATCGCTAGACTCTTAATCAGATTCTTAATGTTCTGAGTACCAGATTCAAATCCTGCCACAGCAGATGGTGGAGTTTGAAGTCAATAAAGATCTGGAATTAAGATCTAATGACAACCATGAAGCCATTGTTGATTGTCAGGAATAAAAAACACTCGGTTCATTAATATCCTTGAGGGAACAAAGCTGCCATCCTTACCTGGTCTGGCCTACATGTGACTCAAGACCCACAGCAATGTATTTAACTCTCAACTGCCCTCTGGGCAATTAGGGATGGACAATAAATGCTGGCCAGGCTGGTGACACTCTCATTCCATGAATTAATAAAAAACAGTTTACTGCCACCCTCAAAATATTCAAGGACATTCCTGTCATCACCTGTAGTGGAAGAGTTACAAAGATTCACAACCTCTGTGAGCAAGTACTTTTCCTTATCTCTGTATTGAATGGATGACTGCTTAAACAGTGACCCCCAAATTCCAGATTTTCCCACATGAGGAATGATTGATCTGGTTGTGGTCTCAATTCCACTTTCCTGTCTACTATTGATATGCTGTTAGTGAAGCATCTATCTTAAAAATATTGCATGGGTCTGCCTTTACTGCTCTCTGAAGAGACTAAGACTCAGACTTTTCGAGTTCCTAGTTCGAGTACTCTATTTACCCCTCAAACCTGCTTTGAGATTTGACACATTCCTGACTGATTTGTTTCAGGCCTCAACTTCCTGTTTTCTGCGAGCTCCCCAAAGCTCTCAATGCCTTGATGTTTCTAAAATCTATCCACCTCCTCTTTAAATACGTTCAGTGATCTAGCCTCCACAATGCTTTGAAGTGGAGAATTCCAGACACGCGCCACCCTCTGAGAGAAGAAATTCCTTTGCATCTCACATTTAAATGAGTGTCCTCTTATTCTATGTTTTTTAAAATATTCATTCACAGGATATGGGCATCACTGGTTAGGCCATGATAACACCACTGGGCCATTGCCTTGTCCAACTGTGTGAAAACACCTTCACGACAGCTACCCTCAAGTTCTCATATGTTTCAATAAAATGAACCCTCATTCTTCTAAATTCTAATGAATAAATATGTGTTTGGCTAGTTTTGAAAAGTCAACCCATTAGTCCCAGGTATCTGATAAGTGAATGTCTTTTGAACTGTCTCCCTTGGATGCTGCCTGAACTGCTGTGCTCTTCCAGCACCACTAATCCAGAATCTGGTTTCCAGCATCTGCAGTCATTGTTTTTACCTTTTTGTCTCCAATGTCAGTATATTCTTTCTTAAACACAGGGGCCAGAACTGTACACTGAATTCCAGGTGCTGTCCCACCAACACCCTGTATTATTGTGACATGACTTCCATAGAACCAGAGAAATGATACAGCAGAAAAGGGGGCCATTTGGCCCATCTTGTCCATCCCAACTCAAAGACACCCAGATGTCCTTTCTAATCCTATCTTCCTGCACATGGCCCTTAACCCTGCAGCCTACAGCATGTAAGATGGTACTTTTTTTGGAAAGAGTTTAGGATCTCTGTCTCCACTATCAATCAGGCAGTGAATTCCAGACACCCATCACCCTCTGTGTAAAAAAACATTTCCTCATGTCCCCTCTAATCCTTCTGCGACTTAGCTTGAATCTATGACCCTTGGTTTTTGAACTCTCTGCCATAGGAAACAGGTTCTGCCTGATTATTCTATCTGTACCCCTCACAACTTTGCATACCTCAATCATGTCGCCCCTCAGCCTTTTCTGATCCATGGAAAACAAGCCCAAGTTCTCTAATTTTCCTACCTTTAAACTCCAACTCCCTAACCAAAAGGTCAACATTCTATTCTGCCTTCTTAATTTCCTGTCATACCTGCATGCTTTTGTGATTCATTCAAAAGAACAGTCAGATCCCTCTGTGCTTTACCTTTTTGGAATATCTCTCAATTTAAATATGAGTTTGTCTTTTGATTTTTCAATCCAAACCCCATGACCTTAAAACTTTCCTATGTTAAACTCCATCTGCGAGGTTTTTACATCTGAATTATTAACACCCTTACTCCTCTAGCTATCAAATCCTGCACCCCAACTCTTCACTATTGCATAAATGCTGCCCCCTCCACACTTTACTTCAGCTCTGATGAAGAGTAATCTAGAATCAAAACATTAGCTTATGCTCTCTCTCCATGGATGCTGCCTGACCCCCTGTGATCTCCAGCACTTTTTGTTTTCATTATCTAAAATCCTCTTGCAGAATTCATATGTCCTCACTCCAACATGCCCACCCATCTGTTTTTGTATCATCAGCAAATTTGGATACATTACAATCTTCTCTAAGTCTTTAATATAGATCGTACATAATTGAGGTACTCAGACAGATCCTTGTGGTATTCCACCTGTCCAACTTGTCCAATCTGATAAAGATGTATTCATCCCAAATTTCTATATCTTCTATGCTAACCAATCCTCAATCCATGGTAATCCTTAATCCAATGCTCTGAGCTCCTGCATGGTGTGCAATAACCTTTTATGAGGCATTTTGTGGAATGCCTTCTGGAGATATTGGATAACATTAGCAGATTTTCTTCACTAAATGGGCATTAGCAAACTGTATGGGGTTTTAATCACAATCCAGCAGTTATAGGGTCATGATCCCTGATAGAACTCCAGATTTAAGTAACTTAATTTAAATCCCACAGTTGCTATGGTGGGATTTGAACTCAAATCTCCCCATCAATAATTGAGGATTACCAGTCCAATAACCTCCAGGCCTATATACCACTGATTAATTGAGACATGAGGAGGGTGAAAATGCTGGAGCTTACTTTCTAACTAATGAGCATTGATGAGGAGTCATGATTGGGGTAGATTGACCATCTCTGTGCTATAGTTCCATGTATTCTGTTAAAAGAGTGAACACAGTGTATGAAAATCACTGTAACACGCGTCCTCACTTTAAGAGCATAAGGGAAGAGGTCCCTTGAGTGCTAGATGTTGTGAAATCAGAAACCCCATAAGGCAGAAAGAAAATGTTGAATGTAGAGCAAAAGAAAGTTGAATAAATTGTTGGAGTTTTGGGTTAACAAGTTTTTAAAACTCTGATGCACATCATTCTCAAGTCCTCAAACAAGTTGTTCATGAATGTCTAAAATTCTCCTGATGTGGGGAAGGTGCCATTAGACTGGAAACTGAAAGATGCAACTCTTTTATTCAAAACAGAAGGGAGACAGAAACCAGGAAAGAACATGCCAGTTTATCATCGGGAAAATAATGCTATTATTTATAACATTCCAGCATGGCATTTCAGAAAAAAAGCCAAAGTAATCAGTGAGAATTCACGTTTTTTTTTTCCAAAGGGAAAGCATGTTTATCCAATTTGTTGAAAATCTTTGAAGAAGTAACATGCGTTGTACATAACGGTGAACCAATAGACGTAATGCACTTTGATTTCCAGGAGGCATTTGATTATGTGCTCATTAAAAATCATTGTGGAAACTATGATGTGAAGGGTCAATAATTTGGCATGGGTAGTAGGTCAGCTCGCTAACAGGAAACAGAGACTATACATAAATGAATAATTTTCTGGTTTAATGGCATAATGAATGGTTAGCTGAAGGAATCAGCACTGGAGCAACATTTCTTTTACAGTTCCTATCAATGGCGTGGATGAAAACATGCCAGATACATTTACTGAATTAACCGATGACACAACATAAGTAAGTAAATTGCGAAGAGGACATAAGGAGGCTATAGAGAGATACATATTAAATAAAAACTGAAAGAATTGCGGATGCTGTAAATCAGAAATAAAAACAGAAGTTGTTGGAAAATCTCAGTAGATCTGGCAGCATCTGTGCAGAGAAATCAGAATTAATATTTCAGAAGAGTCTGAGGAAGAGTCACCAGATCCAAAACTCTGATTTCTCTTCACAGATGCTGCCAGACTTGCTGTGCTTTTCCAGCTACTTCTGTTTTTGCATAAAAAGATACAGGTAGTTGAGGGCGGCATGGTGGCTCAGTGGTTAGCACTGTTGCCTCACAGCACGAGGGACCTGAGTTTGATTTCACCCCCAGGAGACCGTCTGTGTGGAGGTTGAACATTCTCCCTGTGCCTCCATGGATTTTCTCTGGGTTCTCCGGTTCCCTCCCACAGTCCAAAGATGTGAAGGTTATGTAGGTTAGCCGTGGGAAATACAGGGCTACAGGGACAGGATAGGAGTGGGTCTGGGTGGGATGCACTTCGGAGGGTCGGTGTGGACTTGATGGGCTGAATGCTCTGCTTCCACACGGTCGGGATTCTGAGTTAGCAATGATCTGTCAATACAGTCATTCCTCTGTATCTGTGAAGGTTCCATTCCCGAGAACCCCGGTGAATGATGAATTTCAAAAGTGTGAAACTCATTTAAAATTAGGTTAAAAATTGCTGACACGTGAATTTTGCCGGCGGATGTTGGTCTTTGTTGTTACTTAATTTTTGGTACGGATAGATGAATTCATGGTTCATGTTTTCTTTAATTCACTCATTTGACTTGGGTGGCACTGGTTAGGACAGCATTTATTGCAAATACTCCATGCATTAATAGACAAAGTCTTTCAACTTATCTTTTTATCCTTGTTGGTCTTCTTGGCTTTATTTTGCGCCATGGACCCACTTGTTTTTCTGTTATGTTTCTCTGCCTTCCTACTCTTATTTCTGTTGTTAATCCACTTGCTTCCCCCTTCTCCATTCCCCTGCTCAGTTTTGCATGGCCACGCCATTCCAGTTTAAGCCATCATCAACAGGTCCAGCAAACACCCTCTCATGCACCCCCAGCCCAGAGCGTTGGTCCCAGTCCTGCCCAGGTACAACCCATTCTCCTTTTCCTGGTCCCATCTTCCCCAGAATTGGTGCTAATGTCCCTGGTGTCCTGGTCATTAAGTATTTCTCAATTGACATCACTAAAAACAGACACAAGAACAAGAAGAAATTTAGTCTGGCAACATCTGTCACGAGAAAGCAGTTAACATTTTGAGTCCAGAAGCCCATCTTCAAACTAATAACAGAATATCTTGCTATTATCACTTTGTTGTCTGTGGGATCTTGCTGTGCAGAACATATTTACCAAATTCCCTACACTTCAAAAAAACCTCTTCACCCTCTGTGAGACCTCCTGAGACATCCTGAGATTGCGAAAGACGGCCTATAAATGCAGGCCTTTCCTAACAATATCTATCATTAGCTTGAGTGGTGTCGGATATTTGTCTTCCCGCTCTGCTTTGACTGGAGTTACTTGTGGCTTCTGTATTTACTTCTGTCTTTCTCATTGGCTATGCTGTGGAGAGAAAAAAAATGTTGCTTCTAATTGCTGGTCTTAAGGGTCACCGCACATTATGTGCTCAGATTGAGACAAGTAAGCACCTGGCAGAAATATGAAACTGGCAGAAATATAATCCCAGGATTAAATGTTTGAATGCGAATTTCTATTCTGCAGCCATCCTATAGTTCTATAACTGCATGGTTATTTCAATTCCATTAATGGAACCTTGCTGTGGACAAATTGGCTGCTATGTTTTCTATCACAGTACCACTTCAGAGGCACCTAATTGATTACATAGTTTTTTGAGACATGTTTAAATACAGACAACATATTAAATTCTTTCAACAGGGAGAAACTTGTGAAGCCTGCATATCAGAGTGTCCAAATCATTTTATAACCAATTATAAAATTATAAACCAATTTTTGAAGTTGCACTGTGGTAGCCAGGTTTGTCACTAATTTGTACACAGCAATCTTCCACCAACCACAGTAATGTAGTGAGTAATGGTTAGGAAACAGAAGGAGCTCCTTCAACCCATTGAGATAATCAAGACTCTAATGACCAGATGATAAGCATTAGCAATGTCGATTAAGGGATAAATATTGTGCAGGCATCAGGAAGAACTTCCCTTGTGCTTTTTGGAACATAGAACGTACAGCTTGGAATAGGCCCTTCGGCCCACAATGTTGTGCCGAACATGACGCCAAATTAAGCCAATCCCTTCTGCCTGCCTTTGGTCCATATCTCTCCTTTCCTTGCATATTCATGTGCTTAGTAAAAGTGTCTCAAATGCCCCTATCATATCTGCCCCCACCAGCAACTTCAGCAGGACGTTCCAGACTCTCTCTGTGTAAACAATTTGCCACCCACATTGCCTTTGACCATTCCTCCCTCTCACCTTAAATACACACGCCCTCGTTTTAGATATTTCAACTCTGGAAAAGGATTCTGACCATCAACCGTATCTATGCGTCTCACAATTTATAGACTTATATCAAGTCTGCACTCAGCCTCCGCTGCTCTAGAGAAAACAACCTTAATCTGTCCAGCCTTTCTTTATAGCTTACACCACCTGATGAAGGAGCAGTGCTCTGAAAGCTAGTGCTTCCAATTAAACCTGTTGGACTATAACCTGGTGTTGTGTAATTTTTAACTTTGTACTCCCCAGTCCAACACTGGCATCTCCAAATTATGACTACCTCAAATCAGGCAGCATCTTGGTAAAGCTCTTCTGCATCCTCTCCAAAGTCTCCACATCCTTCCTGTAATGTGGTGACCAGTTTGGATAGTAGCCATGAGATCCATTAAATCCACTCTAGAGCGAGAAGGCATTAGTTTAATATTTCACCTTCAAGATGTCACTGCCCTCAAAATGCTGCATTGAACTGGCAGCCTTAGAGTAGGTGACTAAGTAACTGGAGAGGGTCTTAAACCATGACTCCAAGCTAAAGGTGCCTCTCCACTGAACCATGGCTGCCTTTGATAATGCCATTTAATGAAGCCTTGTTATCGTGGGCTGTTATAATATGAAAGTGCTTGTTTTCAGAGGGGTGCTGAGAAAAGCCCTTGCCTGGGGATGGCAGGTACTTGAAGACCACAATCTCACATTCCTCTGCCCTCAAGAAATGACCCCGAGCACGCAAAAGTGAAAATTAAAAGTCCCTCGCAGTAGGCAAAATAAAAGGATGAGGATTTGAATTCCAAATGATCAGCATGCAGCAACACTCTTATCACAGCAGTGCAATCGTTCCAGTATTGATCAGACATTTCATTTTTGAAGAGAAAACATACCTTTAGCATAAATGATGTGATTTGATAGATTCTTTTTGAAGCACTTTGCCTTTTAAAGTGCAATAAGTGCAGTATGATTACAGGAGTTTAAAGGGATTTGTTACATGTGAATGGGGAGGGCTGGGACAGTCTGTCTTGCCTTTGATGTGTCCCAGTACTGCATGCTCGGAATTGACAGAGGTAAGCATTCAGTTGGTATTGAGAAATTACAATGAAGGTTACATTTAACTATCATTGCAATGCACCTTGCATATGGTTTTGTGCAGCATCATTCAATAGTGCTTGCCACAGAATCTTAGAGAAAGTGAGCACTGCAGATGCTGGAGATCAGAGTCGAAGAGTGTAATGTTGGAAAAGCACAGCCGGTCAGGCAGCCTCTGAAGAGCAGGACAGTTGATGTTTCGGGCATAAGCCCTTCATCACTTGCCACTGAATCTTAGCAATAACAGCTTTCATTTACCTGGCACCTTAATGAAGGAAAATATTCCAGAGTGTCTCACATACGCATTAGAATAAAATACTGACATTAAGTCACATGAGGAGATGTTAGGAAAGGTGACCAACAGCGTGGTCAAAATCAACAGCGGGAATTTCTGGAGTAACCCAACAGGTCTGGCAGCATCTCTGGAGAGAAAGTACAGTTAACATTTCAAATCCAGTGATCCTTCTTCAGAAAAATGGGTCAAACAATGAGTTTAAGCTGGGACTCATCAAAGGTGAGACAGACTGTCCCAGCCCTCCCCGTTCACCTGTAATGAATCCCTTTAAACTCCTGTCATCATAGTGCGCTTATTGCACTTTAAAAGACAAAATGCTTCAAAAAGAATCTATCAAATCTCATCATTTGTGTCTGACAGAAGAGGTGGAAGAGATTATAACTGGGGTGGGAGGAGTCTTTGATGATGTTGGCTGCCTTCCTGAGGCAGTGGGAAGTGTAGATGAAGTCCATGGATGGAAGGTTGGCTTGTGTAATGGACTGGGCTGTGTTCACAGCTCTCTGTAGTTTCTTATGGTCCTGGGCAAAGCACTTTCCATACCGAGTCGTGATGCATCCGGATAGAATTCTTTCTATGATGCATCTGTAAAGGTTGGTGAGGGTCCTCATGGAGATGTTGAATTTCTTTAGCCTCCTGAGGAAGAAGAGACATTGTTGTGCTTTCTTGTCTGTTGCATCAACATGGGTGGTCTAGGTCAGAATGTTGGTGATCATCGTTCCGAGGAACTTGATGCACTCAACCATCTCCACCTCAGCACCATTGATGTAGACATGAATGTGCCCTCCTCTTGCTTCCTGAAGGTGATGATCGAATCTATAACGTTTTCCAATGTTGAGGGAGAGATTGTTATCTTTACACCAAGTTATCAGGCACTCTAAAACTTTCCTGTCTCATCAACATATGATATTTGACCTACAAGGGTGGTGTCTTCAGCGAACTTGCAGATAACGTTCTAACAAAATTTGGCCACACCCTCCACCGCCACCCTCTGTCTCCTACTTTTGAGCTGTTTCTGCATCCAAATGCCTAGTCCTCACTGTATTCCATGATGTGATCCAACCTTGCTAACCAGTCCATTTAGTTGAATGCCTTACTGAAGTCCATATAGATCATGTCCATCATTCTGCCCTCATCAATCCTCTTTGTTACTTCTTCAAAAAACTCAATTAAGTTTGTGAGACACTATTTTCCATGCACAAAGCCATGTTGACTATCTCCAATTAGTTCTTGCCTTTCCAAATAAGTCCTGTCCCTCTGGATTGCCTACCACTGATGTCAGACTCACTGGTTTTTGGTTCCCTGGCTTTTCCCTACCACCTTTCTTAAATAGCGACATCATGTTAGCCAACTTCCACTCTTCTGGCACCTCATCTGTGACTATCAATGATCCAAATATCGCAGCAGTTGTAGAGGACAGAGCAGAGACCTAGGTCTTGGAGTTTGGAGATTAGTTTGATTGAAATTATAGTGTTGAAGGTGGAACTATAGACAGTCAGTGGAAACTTGATGTAGGTATCCTTTTTATCCAAATGTTCCAGGGATGAGCATAGGGCTAGGGCGATGGCATAGCTGTGGACCTGTGCACCAGTAGGCAAAGGATAGAGACAGGCTAAGAGGCTACAGTTGATATGAGCCATGGCTAACCTCATTGATAAAATTACTGAATGGAGGAGTTTCAGATCTTATGAATGTAATATTAACATTTATTAAACAAGAGGAGAAGCATGGAAAGAAAATAAAAACAATAAACTAACAAATTGGTAGTTGATATTAAATGGGGGATGCTTGTCTCTGTAGCAGTAAGTGATAAGTTCAAACAACTCAGTTCCACTGGAAGTGATTGATGAAGAAATTCTATCTGAGATGCCTCAGTTGATTATATTGCTCTGTATGTTGGTGAAGGTGATGTTCCTTTGGGTAAGCATCCTCATTTTTCTGCTCAGTGCAATGCTGCAGTTCTCACAGACCTTCATCTTCCATCATGTCCCCTCATTGTATCTTCTAGGCGTCCGTAGGAAAGATTGCAAGGATTATGCAGTCACTTCTGTATCTACAGTAAAGTAACAATCCTCCAGAACTGAGCGAGCACATGTACTTTATGTTGAGGGGACATATACTTCTCATGACATAGTGTTCTGACCTTTACCGCTGTGCAGGGAATAGCCCTCAGCACCTGTGCTAAAGTAGATGACACAGCATTATCATGGTGTCTCAGGATATCCTCTTTCAGCAGCACCAACTGCCCCTTACACCTTGAATTGAAGATGAATACCTATGAGTCTCCTAAGCTTTCTTTATATAATGAGTCATCTATGACTGGAAACAGTATATGAAGAGTTTTCACAATGCCTGCTGCAGATTGATGTTAGTCCTGAATTTCCAAACATGGGCTCCTTGTGGATTTCAGTCAATGCTTGCAGTGCAGTGCATACAGAGACAACAACAGTTTCAATACCAGGATCCCTTGTTGACAATTCCTCTGAGCCTGTATAGAGAGTATCAGAAACAAAGCAGCTCCTCAGTAATGTGATTAGTCTTCAGTCTGAGGAAACCATCCATCATGCTGTGTGGCACTACCACTGGGGGACAGATGGGTTAGATTCAGAATAAAGGAAGCAACCTAAAGCTGGGAAACCAAGAAGTGCTGTGGGCCATCAGCAGCAACAGCAGAAATCTATTCAAACATAATCAGTTACCTCATAACCAGCATATCCCTCACTCTGCCATTTAGCTGAGACCATTAGACCATAAGATATAGGAGCAGAAATTAGGCCATTCAGCCCATTGGGCCTGCTCCGCCATTTAATCATGGTTGCTAAGTTTCTCAACCCCACTCACCCACCTTCTCCCTGTAACCCTTGATCCCCTTGATACTCAAGAACGTACCTAGCTCCGTCTTAAATATGCTCAATGACGTGGCCTCCACAGCCTTCTGTGATAATGAATTCCATAGATTTACCACTCTCTGACTGAAGAAATTTCTCCTTATCTCCATTCTGAAAGGTCTTCCCTTTATTCTCAGGGATCAAACCTCCTTCAGCAAAGATTCCAGGAAGGCATGTTAGGAGCAGCGCTGAAAATGTGTTGCTGGAAAAGCGCAGCAGGTCAGGCAGCATCCAAGGAGCAGGAGAATTGTTGTTTCGGGCATGAGCCCTTCTTCAGGAATGAGGAAAGTGTGCCAAGCAAGCTAAGATAAAAAGTAGGGAGGAGGGACTTGGGGGAGGGGCGTTGGAAATGCGATAGGTGGAAGGAGGTTAAGGTGAGGGTGATAGGCCGGAGTGGGGGTGGGGCAGAGAGGTCAGGAAGAAGATTGCAGGTTAGGAAA
>NC_057716.1:98143371-98206048 GCF_004010195.1 Chiloscyllium plagiosum
TGGCGATTGGAGGGGCGGGGCTCAAGGGCGGAGGAGCGGGAAGTGGAAGAGATGCGGTGAAGGGCATTGTCGATCACGTCTGGGGGGAAATTGCGGTCTTTGAAGAAGGAGGCCATCTGGGTTGTAAGGTATTGGAACTGGTCCTTCTGGGAGCAGATGCGGTGGAGACGAAGGAATTGGGAGAATGGGATGGCGCTTTTACAGGTGGCAGGGTGGGAGGAGGTATAGTCTAGGTAGCTGTGGGAGTCGGTCGGTTTATAGTAAATGTCTGTGTTGATTCGCTAGGAGCAGCACCAGGCCAATGGAGTCTTGGTTTGTATTGCAATGGAATTGGAATACAAGAAAAGGAAATTTTGCTACAATGAAGACTACATCTGGAATACTGAGTGCAAGTTTGCGTTTGGTATTGAGAAAGGATTTGCATATTGTTTGCTCATTCATTCGGTATGATCAGATTAGATTCCCTATAGGATGGAAACAGGCCCTTCGCCCCAACAAGTCCACACCGACCCTCTGAAGAGTAACCCATCCAGATCCATTCCCCCATCCAATATTTACCCCTAACTAACTCACCTAATGCTATAGGCAATTTAGCATGGCCAACCCACCTGATCTACACATCTTTTGGATTGTGGGAGGGAACAAGAGCGCCTGGAGGAAACCCACACAGACACAGGGAGAATGTAAAAACTCCACACAGTCAGTCGCCCGAGGCTGGAATCAAACCCAGGTCCTTGGCTCTGTGAGGCAGCAGTGCTAACCACTGGGCCACCATGCTTTGCTGCCTTGGTTTTGCTGCCTTGGCAAGCATTTATTGACCATCCCTAATAGGCCTGAGAGGGTGGGGTGGGCTGCGTTCTTGAACTATCACAGTCCTTGAGTTTGGGGCAATCATAATGCCCTTAGAGAGGGAGTTCCACGATTTTGACCCAGCAACACCGAAGGAACCACAATATAATTCCGAGTCAGGATGGTGAGTGGTTTGGAGGGGAACTTGCAGCTGTTGGTAAAGCAGAATTCATGCTTTATGTCCACAAACCTTTAGAAGTTCTAAGCAGGATCAGTGGGCTTGAAATGTTAACTCTACTTTCTCTCCATAGGTGCTGCCAGACCTGCTGACTTTCTCTGGCAAATTTCTGTTTTTATTTCAGGTCTTCAGCATTTTCTTGCAGGTGGTGGCATCCATTTGTATCTTGCCCTTGCAGATGGTAGAGGTGGAAGGTTTTGAACTTTTTATTGAAGGAACTTTGGTGAGTTGCTGCATTGCATCTTGTAGATTAGCTCCTCTGTGCATTACTGGTGAGGAGAGTGAATATTGACGGTGGTGGATTGGCTGTCAATCAAGGAGGCTGCTTTGTCCTGAAAAGTGTCAGGATTCTTGAGTGTTGTTGTAGCTGCACTCATCCAGGCAAGTGGGGTGTATTCCATCGCACTCATAACTTAGGAGCAGAAGTAGCCCATTTAGCCCATTGATGCTGCCCTGCCATTCAGTGAAACCGTGGATGATGGGATAATCCTCAATTCCACCTCCCTGCTTTAATCCAATAATCCGTGATTCCCCGGTTGTTAAAAGTTAGTCTATCTCAGCTTTGAATATACTTAACAACCCATAGTCGAGAGTGTGATGCTAGAAAAGCACAGCAGGTCAGGCAGCATCTGAGGAGCAGGAAAATCGATGTTTTGCGCAAAAGCCCTTCATCAGGAATATCACCTACTTTTGCCTAATTGATTTTAACAACCCAGACATTATAGTCTTGTGCAGTAAATAATTACGTAGATTCACTACCCAATGAGAAAAGAAGTTCTTCCTCATCTCTGTTTTAAATGGATAATCTCTTACTCTGGGATTCTGTCCCCTGGTGCTAGACTCTGCTTCAAGGCGAAACAATCTTTCCACATTCACCCTGTTAGGTCCCCTAAGAATCTTGCTTATTTCAGTAAGATTGCTTCTAATTTATCTATGTTCCAATGAGTACAGGCTGAAACTTCTCAACTTCTTCTTATAAGGAAGTCCCTCCATAACTGGTATGAACCTAGTAAAATTCTCGGGACTGCCTCCAATGCTACTATATCTTTCCACTTGCGTTGACTAACACAGTTTACAGGATTCCAGGTGTGATCTGACAAGTGCCTTGTGTAACTTTGGCAGAACCATCCTTGCTTTTATACTCTATTCCTTTTGAAATAAATGACAACAATCCAAAGTTACTTATGGTTAATGCACAAAGGTTCCAAATCCCTCAGTGCTATAGCTTTCAGCCATCTTTCTCCATTTAAATCTAGAACACTTCTATTCCTCTGCCAAAGGACACAACCGCACATTTCCTCACATTATACACCATCTGCCAAGTTTTTTGTCCACACATGTAACCTGATTGCATTCCTCTGAAGACTCTTTGTGCCATCCTCATCACGTGCCTTCCCACGTCCTTTTGTGTCCTCCACAAACCCGGCTATAATTCATTCACTTGCCTCACCCAAGTCATTAATATAGAGTAAACGGCAAATAATTGTTGGCCCAGCATTGATTCCTGTGGTACTCCATTAGTTAGAGATTGCAAACTTGAAAATGACTTCATTATGCCAAGTCTCTGCCTTCTATTTGTTCACAACTCTTCTATCCATGCTAGTATGCTTACTCCAATATGGACTCTTACCTTAGTAAGTAGCCTAATGTGTGGTACCTTATCAAATGCCTTCTCAATATTCAAATATTTTATATCTAATGCTTCTCTGTTATTAATCCTGCTTGTTACAGTCTAAAAGTATTCTATTAAGTTTGTCAGGCATGATTTCCCCCTTGTGAAGCCATGGTGACACCGCTTGATTATATTATGTTTTTTGTAAATGTTCTGACTGTTAATATTAAGTTAAATGGCCTAGCCGTCACCTTTTTTGTTGTCTCCTTCCCCTATTGAATAACTGTGTTACATTGACAGATTTCCACCCCTCCACCCTCCCCCACCCCCCGCACTTATTCAGAATCTAAGGATTCTCAGGAGTCTACTCCAAGAGCATCCATTATCTCTGGAGCTACTTTATTTGATACCCATCAGAATGCAGGGGACGTATTAATCTTTAACTATATCAGATTAGATTAGATTAGATTACATTACAGTGTGGAAACAGGCCCTTCGGCCCAACTACTCCAAGAGCATCCATTATCTCTGGAGCTACTTTATTTGATACCCATCAGAATGCAGGGGACATATTAATCTTTAACTATATCACTTTCCCTAGAACATTTACTTTCATGATAGCTGTTGTATTTATTTCCTCTCCCTCGTAGTTATTTGGTAATTTTGGAATGCTATTTGCTTCTTCTACTGTGAAGACTGTTGCAAAGTATTTACTTAGCTCTGTTACCATTTCTTGATTTTCCCCATCACTATTTCTCCAGCCTTGTCCCCTGAGGGACTTGTGTTCCCTTTGATTTATCTCTTCCTTTTCATAAAATTAAAAAAAAATCTTTTGCTGCCTGTCTTGATAGTGCTTGCAAGTTGACTCACAAAGTATACTGACTCCCTATTTTTATTTTTCTGGTCATCATTTGTTAATTTTAAACTTTCCAAATCTTCTGGCTTACTGCTAATGTTTGCCTCAATATGTCATTTTGTTTTCAATTTAATGTCATCCTTAACTTCCTTGGTTAACTATTGTTGGTTTATTCATTTCCTAATATGTCTTTGCTGTGGGCCAAGAAATAATTCTCTAAATATGTAACATTGTCATCAACTGTCTTTGATGCTAAGCACCTTTCCAAGACCATTCCAACCAACTCTGACCTCACTCTTTTGTAATTACCCTTATTTAGCTTTAACACAGCTGTTTCCAACCCAACTTGCTCCCTCTCAAACTGAATGCTAACTTCTATCACATTTACTATGAGATCTTTTACTTTGAGATTATTTATTAAATCTGCTTCATGAACATCACCAGATCCAAAGCAGTCTGATTACTGGTTGGAGACAGTGAGGTGTGCAGACGCTGGAGATCAGGGTTGAGAGTGTGTTGCTGGAAAAGCACAGCAGGTCGGGCAGCATCTGGGGAGCAGGAGAATCGATGTTTCGGGCTGAAGCCCTTCATCAGGAATGAATTACTGCTCCTCGGATGCTGCCTTACCTGCTATGCTTGTCCAGCAACACACTCTCAACTCTGATTACTGGTTGGATCCACAGCAAATTGTCATGGAGACTGTTCAGAATACTCTATGAATTCTTCATCATGGCTAACGCTGCCAATTTTTAAAATATCATTACAGTGTGGAAGCAGGCCAATCAGCCCATTTAGTCCGAATGCCCCTCCGAAAAGCATCTCACTTAGACCCACCCTATCCTTATAACCCTGTAACCAGGATGTAAGAAGCGCAGTGGATGGAGGGGAACAGATGGATGTTGTATATTTGGATTTCCAGAAGGCATTTGATAAGGTGTCACATAAAAGACTCATCCATAAGATGAGAATGTATGGAGTTGCATGGATAGAGGACTGCTTAACCAATAGAAAGCAGAGAGTTGGGTTAAATGGGTGTTTCGCTGGGAGATTGGGGTGGTGCAATGGTCAGTGTTGGACCCACAACAGTTCATGATATATAGAAATGATTTTGAAGAGGACACCGAGTGTAACATATCCAAGTTTGCTAATGACACTAAATTGATTTTAGATTATTTTTTAGATTAGATTACATTACAGTGTGGAAACAGGCCCTTCGGCCCAACAACTCCACACCGAACCGTAACCCACCCATACCCCTACATTTACCCCTTACCTAACACTACGGGCAATTTAGCATGGCCAATTCACCTGACCTGCACATCTTTGGACTGTGGGAGGAAACCGGAGCACCTGGAGGAAACCCACGCAGACACGGGGAGAACGTGCAAACTCCACACAGTGGAGTGGAATTGAGTGGAAAGGCAAACTGAGCAGAGGATGTGGAGGGTCTGCAGAGAGATTTAGGTGGGTTAAGTGAGTGGGCAAGGGTCTGCAAGATGGAGCACAATGTTGGTAAATGTGAGGTTATCCCCTTTGGAAGTAAAGATACTAGGTCAGGGTATTATTTAAATAGTGAAAGATTGTTTTCACAACAGCATGTTGATGTGCGGAGGGACTGAGGAATACTCATACACGCATCACTAAAAATTGATTTAAAGGTGCAATAAGTAATTAGGAAGGCAAACGGAATATTGGCTTTCACTGCTAGAGGGATTGAATTGAAGAGCAGGGAGATTCTGCTGCAGTTGTACAAGGTGTTGGTGAGGCCACACCTGGAGTATTGTGCACAGCCCTGGTCTCCTTATCTGAGGAAGGATATACTGGCTTTGGAGGTGATGCAGAGGAGGTTCACCAGGTTGATTCTGGAGATGAGAGCGTTACCCTGTGAGGAGAGGTTGAGCCGCCTGAGACTGTACTCACTAGAATTCAGAAGAATGAGAGGGGATCTTATAGAAACATATAAAATTATGAAAGGGATAGATAAAGAGTCAGACAAGTTGTGGGTGAGACTGGGACTAGGTGGGCATGGCCTCAAGATTAGGGGGAGTAGATTTAGCACAGTGATGAGGAGGAACTGTTCTTCCCAGAGAATAGTGAATCTATGGAATTCTCTGCCAAAGGAAGCAGTAGAGGAGCTTCATTAAATATATTCAAGACACAGTTGGATGGGTTTTTGCATGTAGGGGAACTAAGGGTTATTGGGATAATACAGATAGGAGGAGCTGAGATGATGGATAGAACAGCCATGATCTTAATGAATGACAGAGCAGGCTCAATGGGCCAAATGGCCTACTCCTGCTTCTATTGCTATGAAACTATGAAACCCTGCATTTCTCATGGCTAATCCTCCCAGCCTGGACCTCCATGGACACATTGGGCAATTTAGCATGGCCAATCCACGTAACCTGCACATCTTTGGACTATGAGAGGAAACCAGAACACCTGGAGGAGAATGTGCAAACTTCACACAGACAATCACCTGAGGGTGGAATCAAACATGGGTCCCTGAAGCTGTGAGGCTCCAATGTTAACTAGGAGCCACCATGCTGCCCCACATTTGACTTTCCCAATCTTCATGATGGTGGGCATGCTTGAGGTGACAGGACAAGAGTTACTGACTGCAGGATTCATAGTCTCTGATCTAATTTGTAGCCATAGTAGTTATATAATTGGTTCAGATCAGTTTCTGTTCAATGGTAACCCTCGGGAAGTTGATACTGCGGGCTTCAGTTTTGAGAATGCCATTGAATGTCAAAGTTAAAAATCACACAACACCAGGTTATGGTCCAACAGGTTTAATTGGAACCACACTAGCTTTCAGAGCGACGCTCCTTCATCAGGTGATTGTCTTCATCAGGTGACAATCACCTGATGAGGGACCGTCGCTCCGAAAGCTAGTGTGCTTCCAATTAAACCTGTTGGACTATAACCTGGTGTTGTGTGATTTTTAACTTTGTACACCCCAGTCCAGCACCGGCATCTCCGAATCATTGAATGACAAGGCATACTATTTAAATTCTTTCTTGCTGCAGATGGTCATTGCTGAGCACTTATGAGGTGTAAATATTATTTGCTGTTTATGAGCTCAATTCTGGATATTATCCAGGTTTGCAGCCTTTGGACACAGACTGCTACTGTATCTGAAGAGAGTGGTGCGGAATGGTATGGAACATTATGCAATCGTCAGTGAACATACTGAAGAATGCTTATGATGGAGGGAAGGCCATTGATGAAACAGCTGAAGATCATTGGGTATAGGACATTACTCTGAGGAACGTCTGCAGAAATGTTCTTGAATTGAGATAATTGACCACCCATAACCACAACCATCTTCCTTTAGGCAATATAAGGAGATTTTTCCTTCTGATTCCCATTGATTCCAGTTTTGCTCAGGCTCCTTGATGCCACACTCTGCCGAATGCAGCCTCAATGTTAAGGGCAGTCACTCTCACCTCACCTCACCTCTTCTGTCCATGTTTGGATCAAGGCTACAATGAGGCTAGCAGACAAGTGACCCTGGCAGACCCCAAACTGAGCATCAGTAAGTAAGGTATTACTGAGAGTGCAGTGAATTAGCTCTTGGAATGAGGAGGTTGTCCTGCAATGAGTGGTTGAATAACCTTGGCCTACATTCCCAGGAATTTAGAATAACATGTACCATTCTTAAGGGGCTTGTCAGTGTAAACACTGAGAGAAGATTTCATTGGTCAGGGAATCTAAAACAAATGGATATAATTTTGGGAAAAAGGGCCCTGGAATTTAGGTCCAAAAAAGATAACTTAATTCACTCAAAGGTTTGTGACTCTTTGGATTTTTCTGTCTGAGAGGGTTGTTGATAACTTCATAACAATAGTCCACTGTTAAATGTATTGTGGAGGTAATAGCCTAATGGTATTATCATGTATTGACAGTTAGTCCAGAGACCCACATAATGTTCTGGGATCTGGGTTCAAATCCAAACTGAGCATGGTGGAATTTGAATTCAACAAAAATCTGGAATTAAGAGTCTAATGATAACTATGAATCTATTGGCAGTTGTTGAAAAAACCCATCTGGTTCACTAATGTCTGTTAGGGAAGGAAATCTGCTGTCCTTAGATGACCTACACGTGATTCCAGACCCACAAAATTGTGGTTGATTCTTAACTGCTGTCTGGGCTATTAGGGATGGGCAATAAATGCTGCCCGAGCCAGTGATGCCCTCATCCTGTGAATGAATATGAAAAAAGTTCCAACATGGTTGGGTTGGTTACCCAAGCAAAAGACATGGACTGTTTACATGACTCCAGACCAGCAAGACCAGCCAGCTTTTACCACATCTGGAAAGAGCACTGGTGGGACCACATCTAGAGTACTGTGCACAGTTTCATACACTAATCTGAGAAAAAGAACTGATTGCTTTCGAAGGAATTTAGAGCAAGCTTGCTTGACCCATTCCTATGACAAAGGGCTCATCTAATGATGAAAGGTTAAGCATCTTGAGTTTTTATCCACTGGAGTTTAACAGAGTGAGACACGGCCTTACAGATACAAATATGATCCTGAGGGTAATTGATAGGGTGAAGACCTGAAGGCTGCTTCCTTTTATGAGGGAGACTTCAGCTAGATCCCCCTTTTAAAACAGTGATGAGGTGAATTTTGCTTTCTTTGAGTCAGTCTTCAGAATGTGGTGTTCTCTTCCGAGGAAAGCTAGATTATGGAATTCACTCAAGACTGAGTTGGATAGAGTTTTGATAGATAAGTGAGTAGGATCAAAGAATCTCTACCGTGCAGAAGCAGGCCATTCAGCCCATCGAGTCTACACCAACCCTCCTAAGAGCATCCCACCCAGACCCACTCCATCCCTGTAATCTTGACTTTTCCACAGCCAATCCACCTAACCTACTCATCATTGCATTGTGGGAGGAAACCAGAGAACGCTGGAGGAAATCACGCAGACACGGGGAGAATGTGTAAACTCCACACCGACAGTCACCCAAGACTGGAATTGAACGTGGGTTCCAGGTGCTGGGAGGCAGCTGTGCTAACCACTGAGCTACCGTGAAGATTACAGGATGTAGACAGGAAAGTGGAGCTGAGACCCACTACAGCAGATGATGCTAAATGAAAAACAGATGAGAAGAGTCAAATTACCTTCTGTCACTTCTACTTCCCATATCCTAGGATGCACTTTAAGAAGCATTAACATCTTCCCATACTCTCCTGGGACTATGAAGGGAGGAAATCCTCTTGTTAAAATCCTCAGTGAGATAAGGGTCACAGAATGGGAATTTTTCCTCATTCTACCAGTATATCTAAAATATTCATGAACATCGCAAACTATCGTTATTCCAGGTCCGAGCACAGATTCCTGAGACACCTAGTTAGTTACCTCCATCCTGTCAAAGAATTAACGCATATCCTCATAATTACCCTTCATTCAGTCAACCACTGATCCACCACAACCTTTCCCTAATTCTCACCTTCTATTTGGTGAGCCAATCTCTTGGATTCTGCATCAAAAGCTCCGATTAGCCCTGAGTACATCAAATTCACTTTAGATTCATTATCCTGTTTTCAGATTTGTAGCACCTGCAGTATTTTGCCTTTATTCATTGTCCAATAACCCTGATCAGCTCCTAAAAGAACTCCAAGTGAATTGTCAAACCATAATCTTCCTCCTGTAAAGCCTTACTGACTGCTTCTTGTTTAAAATTCATATTTATTGCTGTTCCTTTAAGGAAACTCATAATCTAACATCATCAATATAGGTTATTTTTGAAAGATGTACATTGCTTTGAAGGTCAAATATTCCTCTGTGTCTCCATCATAGTCTATATTAATAAGTTTCAACAATTCTATAAATCATCACAGTTTCATATCAAGCAGAATACGGATTAGTTTTGTGACTCATCATTAATCTAAAGTATTAGAACCTTATTTAAAATGCATTTCGAGTTCATAAAAAGAATGCAGCTTGATTTATTTTGGTCAGTTTCCTCTCTGTGATTCCTGGCGAATTGCTATTTTGTGGTTGTATCTATTTTGTCACAAGGATCAGTGCTGGGTCCACTGTCTTTTGTCATTTATACAAATGATTTGGACGTGAACATAGGAGGTATAGTTATTAAGTTTGCAGATGACGCTAAAATTGGACATGATTAGATTAGATTGCCTACAGTGTGAAAACAGGCCCTTTGGCCCAACAAGACCATCTAAAGAGTAACCCACCCAGACCCATTTCCCTCTGACTAATGCACCTAACACAATGGACAATTTAGCATGGCCAATTCACCTGACGTACACATCTTTGGATGGGGCGAGGAAACCCATGCTGACACAGGGAGAATGCGTAAATCCACACAGACAGTTACCCAAGGCTGGAATTGAACCTGGCCCTCTGGTGCTGAGAGGCAGCAGTACTAACTACTGAGCCACCGTGTCACCCCCCGACATGTAGTGCACAGTGAAGAAAGTTATTTTAAATTACAACGGGATCTTGATCAGATGTGGCAATGGGCTGAGAAGTGGCAGATGGCTGGAATTGAACCTGGCCCTCTGGTGCTGAGAGGCAGCAGTACTAACCACTGAGCCACCGTGTCACCCCCCCTGACATGTAGTGCACAGTGAAGAAAGTTATTTTAAATTACAACGGGATCTTGATCAGATGTGGCAATGGGCTGAGAAGTGGCAGATGGAGTTAAATTTAGATAAATGCGAGGTGTTGCATTTTGGAAAAACAAATCAGAGCAGGACTTACACACTTAATGGTAAGGTCCTGGGGAGTGTTGCTGAACAAAGAGACCTTGGAGTGCAGGTTCATAGTTCCTTATAAGTTGAGTCACAGGCAGATAGGTTAGTGAAGAAGGCGTTTGGTATGCTTTCCTGTATTGGTCAGAGTACAGGAGTTGGGAGGTCATGTTGCAGCTGTTCAGGACATTGGTTAGGCTACGTATGGACTATTGCATGCAATTCTGATCTCTTTCCTATCAGAAGGATGTTGTGAAACTTGAAAGGGTTCAGAAAAGATCTATAAGGATGTTGCCAGGGTTGAAAGGTTTGAGCTATAGGGAAAGGCTTAATAGGCTGGGACTGTTTTCCCTGGAGCATCGGAAGCTGAGAGATGACCTTATAGAGGATTATAAAATCATGAAGGGCTGGATTGGATAAATAGACAAGGTATTTTCCCTGGGGTCGGGGAGTCCAGAACTAGAGGGCATAGGTTTAGGGTGAGAGAGGAAAGATATAAAAGGGACCTAAGGGGCAACTTCTTCATGCAGAAGTTGTCCGTGTATGGAATGAGCTGCCAGAGGAAGTGGTGGAGGCTGGTACAATCACAACATTTAAAAGGCATCTGGAATAGGAAGGGTTCCGAGGGAGATGGGTCTGGTTGGCAAGGACGAGGTGGACCGAAGGATCTGTTTCCATGAGTTCCAGTCCAGTCCAGTCCAGTCCAGTCCAGTCCAGTCCAGTCCAGTCCAGTCCAGTCCAGTGTCCAGTCCAGTCCAGTCCAGTCCAGTCCAGTCCAGTCCAGTCCAGTCCAGTCCGAGTAAACATGTGCTGATTATGTCAAAAGGTTAATCAGTTGCCAAAATAACAGCATTACAACAAATGATGCTGTCATTCAGGCACAGATTGAGAGACCTGGTAAAGTCTAGTATCTGTTGCGAATGGGTGAAGTTCACACTCATGTCCTGAGTAACCCTATGCCAGTGAAAATAAGAGCAAGCTTCAATCCAACGGGGACCATCAATCAATTACTTTCGAAAAGATGGCTGGAGGGCATCTGAAAGTGTCAGATAAATAACCTTTGGATCTTTGCCACATCATGAAATGTGGAGTTGAAGCCACAATCAGGTGAGCTGGGATATTATTGTATTGCACAGCAAGTGAGAGATGCCAAAAGGACTCATCTTGGTTCAAATGTGTATGTCCCAGTGACTGTAGTTGCGGTCCTTGAAGAAGGATCAACTTTGATCTCCAGCATCTGCAGACCTCACTTTCTCCTCAAATGTGTATGTCCCAGTGACTGTAGAAATGAGCTTGATTCCTTCCCTTGAATGGGACATGTATTACAGTTAAAGGTGAAATGGGCTAGAACTTACATATTTTTGATTAAATGCTAGTTGTACCAAGTTTATTGCAGGATTTTTCTCCACAAGGTAGAGTAAGATTTCTTGCCATATGTTACCAAACTACATACCTCACCTGTATGGAGTAGCTCTTGTCGAAATCTATCGCTTTTTTAACAATTGTCATTACTGGAACAATTCTCCATTCTGTGGCTATCCACTGAAAGACCAGATTCCCTTGAGGCCTGTGCCATCTTTAAAAGGCTATTGTTCACACATCAAATTAGATTAGATTAGATTAGATTAGATTACTTTACAGTGTGGAAACAGGCCCTTCGGCCCAACAAGTCCACACCGACCCGCCGAAGCGTAACCCACCCATACCCCTACATTTACCCCTTACCTAACACTACGGGCAATTTAGCATGGCCAATTCACCTGACCTGCACATCTTTGGACTGTGGGAGGAAACCGGAGCACCCGGAGGAAACCCACGCAGACACGGGGAGAACGTGCAAACTCCACACAGTCAGTCGCCTGAGGCGGGAATTGAACCCAGGTCTCTGGCGCTGCGAGGCAGCAGTGCTAACCACTGTGCCACCGTGCCGCCCATAACACTGCACTATCCATCTTAGGAATGTCTGAGCCATTTTTCAGTTGCATTTCACATCTCGAGAGTGGCAAGTGATAGACAAGAGCATAGCTCGTGGTGGAGCTCTGAAACCCAGAGATCAAGCCTGCACATACTTCCCTGCACATTGCCTCACCGAGGTCATAAGAAATGTAAGACATTCCACATGCCACAGGAGTGTCACTCTGCTTGGCCGAGCTGTGCTACCATGTAACCTTGCACTTTTGAGTTAACTTACTGATTTTAACTTCAATTACTTGCATTTATTTTAGCTTTAAATTTGAGCTACTCACAATAAATTGGAGATTAGGAGAAAGTAGAAACTTTGCACCCTTGCACGCAAATTAGCTCACTCTCTTGTGCCAAACAATTCTTATCTTTCCTGTACTAGTTTAGAATTTTACATTTTCCAAAATTAGCTGAGTTTTTGTGTTCATTCCAGGAATAAGACTTAACCAGCTAGGACAGCCCACTTCTCATTGCACTTGAGAAGGTCTTGGTGAGTTGATCTTTGAATGGCTGAAGTCCATTTGGTGCAGGGACAGGCAGAATGATATTAAAAAGACTGTTCCAGGATTTGACCCATGGATAGGAACAAAACAGCAATATATTTCCAAGTCAATTTAGCGAGTGGCTGGGAAATAAGCTTGTAGTTGGTAATGTTTCCGTTCATCTCCGTATACAGTATAGAGGTATAGATTATTTTCTAAATGGGGAAAGGTTTCATAAATCTGAAACACAAAGGTATTTGGGAATCCTTGTTCAGGATTCTCTGACAGTTAATATGCAGGTTCCCAGTCAGGGGTTAGGAAGGTAAATGCAATGTTAGCATTCATTTCAAGAGGGCTAGAATACAAGAACAGGGATTTTGTAGCATCTTTAAACACAGGCGAGATGCCAGAAGTCTGGAGGGTTGCTCATGTTGTCCTCCTGTACAAGAAGGGTAGTAGGGATATTCCGGGTAACTACAGACCAGTGAGTCTGACCTCAGTGGTGGGAAAGTTGCTGGAGAAGGTACTAAGAGATAAGATTTACTTATATTTGGAAAAGAATGGGCTTATCAGTGATAGACAACATGGTTTTGCGCATTGGAAATTGTGTCTTACCAACTTAATAGAGTTCTTTGAGGAAGTGACCAAGTTGGTAGATGAAGGAAGGGCTGTAGATGTCATATACATGGACTTTAGTAAGGCGTTTGATCAGGTTCTGCATGGTAAACTAATGGAGAAAGTGAAGTCACATAGTGTGCAGGGTGTTCTAGCTCGGTGGATAAAGAACTGGTTGAGCAACAGGAGACAGAGAGTAGTTGTGCAAGGGAGTTTCTCAAAATGGAGAAAGGTGACCAGTGATATTCCACAGGGATCAGTGCTGGGGCCACTGTTGTTTGTGATATACATAAATGAACTGGAAGAGGACATTGTTGGTCTGAACAGTAAGTTTGCAGATGACAGGAAGATTGGTAGAGTAGCAGAAAGTAAAGGAGACTGTCAAAGAATACAGGAGAATATAGATAGACTGGAGAGTTGGGCGGAGAAGTGGCAGATGGATTTCAATCCAGACAAATGTGAGATGATGCATTTAGGCAAGTCTAATTCAAGAGCGAATTATACAGTGAACGGAAGAGCCTTGGGAAAAGTTGATGAGCAGAGAGAGCTGGGAGTTCAGGTCTATTGTACCCTGAAGGTTGCTGCACAGGTAGATAGAGTGGTCAAGAAGGCATATGGTATGCTTGCCTTCATTGGACGGGGTATTGGCAGGTCATGTTAAAATTGTACAAGACATTGGTTCGGCCGCATTTAGAATACTGTGTACAGTTCTGGTCACCACATTACCAAAAGGATGTGGATGCTTTGGAGATGGTGCAGAGAAGGTTTACGAGGATGTTGCCTAGTATGGAAGGTGCTAGCTATGAAGAGAGGTTGAGTAGGTTAGGATTGTTTTCATTAGAAAAAAGGAGTTTGAGGTGGACCTGATTGATGTCTACAAAATCATGAAGAGTATAGACAGGTTAGATGGAGATAAGCTTTTTCCCAGGGTGAAGGATTCAATAACGAGAGGTCACACTTTCAACGTGAGAAGTGGAAAGTTCAAAGGGGATACATGCGGCAAGTACTTCGCACAGAGGGTGGTAGGTGCCTAGAATGCATTGCCAACAGAGGTAGTAGAGGCAGGCACAGTAGATTAATTTAAGGTGTGTCTGGACAGATGCATGAGTAGGTGGGGAGCAGAGGGATACAGATGCTTAGGAATTGGGCGACAGGTTTAGACAGTGGATTTGGATCAGCTCAGGCTTGGAGAGCTGAAGGGCCTGTTCCTGGGCTGTAAACTTTCTTTGTTCTTTGTTCTTTAAATGCACTGTTGGGTCAAGTCACTGAGTGTATTTAAGACAGAGATAGGTTCTTGATTTGTAAGGGGATCAAGGGTTAAGGAGAGAAGGCAGGTGAATGGGGTTGGGGAACATATCAGCTATGATTGAATGGTGGAGCAGACTCAATGGGCCAAATGGCCTAATTCTGGTCCTATATCGTATGGCCTCATGCTGACTTTATTGTTCTAGCTGGTGTTGCCTATGGGATTCAAAAGCGCTGTCTAAGAAGCCAGGATGAATCATAAATAGACAGGCAGGAGGTTGGAAGAACACAGCAAGCCAGGCAGTATCAGAAGGTGGAGAAGACAATGTTTCAGATGTGCTCTCTCCAATGTTTTCACGTCCTTCCTATAATGTAGCATTGTACACAATCAACATCCTAGATTAATTTATCATAACATTCCTGCTTTTGTATTAAATTAATGAAACTTAGAATACTTATACCTTTTATTAGCAGTTCTCTCTACCTATCCTGACATGTTAAATGAATTATGTACATATATACCCAGGTCTCTCTGCTCCCACAGATCCTTTAACAATTGTCTTCATTAGGTTACACTTTCTCTCCAATGAATGGAAGTGCATGACCTCACACTTCTCCACATTGAAGTTCATCTGCCACCTATCTGCCCACTCCACCAACTTGTCAAGTCTTTCTGAAGTTCTACAATCTCGTCCTAACAGGTTAGAAACCTCCCACGTTTTGAAGAGCCTGCACAATTTAAAATTGTCCCCTGCTCACCAGAATCTATATCGTGTGCACTTGCGATGTCAAAGCATTGCTGGAAAATCAGATTAGAAGAGTTGGGTGGTTGCTTTTGCCTGGCATAGACATAGTGGGCTGAAGAGCCTGTTTTTGTGCTGTAGATCTCTAGACTACAAATGTCAGGAAATGCAAGTGTCCCAGTATAAACTCCTGTGGAAAGTCACTGCAAATTTCCTCCAACCTGAAAATACCCATTAACCATTACCATCTGTTCCCTCTCCCTCAGCCAATGTTGCTACTGTCCCTTTTATTCCATGACCTATAACTCCTTATAAGTCTGTTATGTGATATTGTATCAAACACCTTCTGAAATTCAAAGTACACCACATCAACAATCTTCCTTCATCAACCCTCTCTGTAAACATTTCAAAAAAATCTCTAGCATTTTGGTTAGACACAATTTTCTCCCAACAGATCAATGTTGTTTCCTTCTGAGTTGAAAATGTGTTGCTGGAAAAGCACAGCAGGTCAGGCAGCATCCAAGGAGCTCATGCCCGAAACGTCAATTCTCCTGCTCCTTGGATGCTGCCTGACCTGCTGCGCTTTTCCAGCAACACATTTTCAGCTCTGATCTCCAGCATCTGCAGTCCTCACTTCTTCCTTCTGAGTTGGGCATGATATATTTCAGAGAGAGGTTAAACCATGGTATCATCTGGCAGATGGCAATGATTTTAGAAAAGCACAGCAGAAAGTTCATCTGACCAATATTTTTCTCTCAGTTCTATTGGCTGGAATCTCTTTGTTGGATACACTCAGTGACCCATACTCCAGCCTTCCGTGGGAGTGGATTGCACCACCATCTGAATGAAAAATATTTCTTATCTCAGTCCTAAATGGCCTCCCCCATATCTTAAGGGTGTGACCCCTGGTTCTATGCTCCCAACCCAAGGGAAACATCTCCTTTGTGTTTAGTCTATCTATCCTTTGAATTTTATATGTTTCAATCAGATCCCCCTTCGTCCTTCTAAACTCTAGTGAAGGCAGACCCAGTTATAGAGTCACAAAGTCACACAGCACAGAAACAGACCCTTCGGACCAACGCATCCATGCCAAACAGGTTTCCTAAACTAAACTCGTCTCATCTGGCTTCATTTGGCTCATATCCCTCCAAACATTTCCTATCCATGTATCTGTCCAAATGTCTTTTAAATGTTGCAATTCTACTCGCCTCTACCACTTCCTCTGGCAGCCCACTCCATGCATGCACCATTCTTTGTATGAAAAAGTTGCCTCTCAGATCTCTTTTAAATCTTTCCCCTCTCACCTTCAACCCTATGCCCTCTAGTTTTGGTCTCCCTATCCTGTGGAAAAGACTTGGTTATCACCTTATCTCTGCCCCTCATGATTTTATAAGGTCACCCCTCGGCCTCCGATGCTCCAGGGGAAAAATGCCCCAATCTATCCAGCCTCTCCTTTTAACTCAAATCTTGCAATTTCAGTAACATCCTTGTCAACCTTTTTTGCACCCTGTCCAGTTTAATACCATCCTTCCTATAGCAGGGTGACCAGGGTGCATGCAGTACTCCAAAAGTGGCCAAAAGTGTTGTCCACCTGGAATATGATATCTCAATTTCTGTACTCACTTCACTGACCAAAGAAAGCAAGCACACCAAATATCTCCTTCACCACACCGTCTACCTGTGATACCAATTTCAAGGAACCTGCACCCCTAGTTCTGTCTGTTTGACAATGCTCCCTAGGGCCCTACCATTAACTGTGTAAGTCTTGTCCTGGTTTGTCTTACTAAAATACAATACCTCATATTTACCTGCATTAAACTAAAACTAATCTCTCCAAATGGGACAGTCTTGTCATCCGTGGTATGAGTCTAGTGAACATCTGGGGGACTCTCTCTATGGCAAGTATATGCTGCTTTAAGTAGAGAGACCAAATGTGCACACAGATAGATCAGATGTGGTCTTACCAAGGCCTGATATATCTGTAGTAAGATATCCCTACTTCTAAATTCAAATCCTCTCATATTGAAGGATAACATGCTATTTGCCTTCCTAATTGCTCGCTGAATCTGCACTAATTTCATTGACCAGTGTACAGATCACTTTCAATGGGTATAGATACCCAGATCACTTTCAACATCCGCATTTCTCAATACATCACCATCTATGTAATACTCTGTTCTTCTGTTTTTTCACACCATCTACATTTATCCACATTGTCCTACATCTGCTGTGTGTGTGCCCATTCATTCAACTTCTCCAAATTGCCCCCAAGACTCTTTGCATCCTCCTGACAACTCAGAATCCCATCGAGCTTTGGAAGGATTTCATTTGGTTCCCTCATCCAGGTCATTTATACATATAAATATTGTGGAAAGCTGAGATGTAACCATCGATGATTGCAGGATTCCACCAATCATGGGTCGCCAATCCAGAAAAAGAAACTTTAATCCCAATTTCCGCTTCCTGTCTGTCAACCAATCATAACCCATGTCAGTACATTCCCCTCACCTTTAATTTATCTCCCATAATCTGAGTAATTTGCACTCACTCTCCTTTTGGTGATTTGTCTTCCCCCTCTCTTTCTCCCTCTCTTTCTCCCTCTCTCTCTTTCTCTCTCTCCCTCTCTCACTGTCTCTTCTTCGAGATTTCCAGTGCTCAACTCTTAATCATTTTCTCTCTCTATTCAGTGAATTTTTGTTAGTTTTTTAATGCAGCTTCAAAAAGTCAAAATTTATAAAAACGATTGAAACACAATGCCTGCTCGCTATTATCTGCCGGCTGTATTTGCATAATGCCAATCTGCTTTTAAACTGCAGCATTTTCTGTTTTAATGTAATCTCTCAGCTCCTCAAGATAACGCAGGCTGAGCTGGCAAAGTAAAGGGCTCATTTTACATAATTAGCTGCAGAAGACAGTCGATGATGGAGTTTAACAGGATCTTTTCCCTAATCCTGCTGCTAATGCTGACCTCACCTGCATGAACTGAAAGAACTCAGTTTTATCAATACTGTTAACGTTCCGCAGATCATAAATTAATTATGGGGCTGGAAGACCATGTTAATTTGTTCATTCAGAGAGATCCTAGTCTACACCCTTCTACATGTATTGTACCCCCAATGGCTCCAGTGTTTCAATGGTGAGAGTGCCAGGTGCATGGATGTTTGGTAAGGATGCAGGGTAGATGGGAGGGGTAATGAGTCAGGTGGGTAAGGGTGAGAGTTCCAGGTGTATGGACAGTTGGTAAGAGTGCCAGGTGGGTAATGGAGAGAGTGCTTGGATGGAAGTTAGGGTGCCAGGTGGCTGACGGGTGAGGATTCTAAGTGGGTGATGAAAGATACTGCCAGGTCAGTAAGGAAATGTTTAGGGTAGGCCGAGACATCAGCTTGTGATTAGATTAGATTAGATTAGATTAAAACTCCACACAGTCGCCGCATGCAGGAATTGAACCCGGGTCTCTGGCGCTGTGAGGCAGCAGTGCTAACCACTGTGCCACCGTGCCGCCCACTGTGGTGTCAAGGGAAGGCTCAGGTCTGACAGGGACAATTGTGGGGGAGGTGGTTGGTGATGGAGTAAAGGGTCAGGGTATGCTGGGTTGGACTGTGATTGTGCTTGTTTGGAAAGTTGGGGGATCAGGTCCAGTTTGTAGTGGCTGGGAGTGTCAGGAGTCAGTTGTGAATTAAGGGTTCAGTTTAGCATTTACCCAGGAGCTGGAGCCAGTTTATTATTCTCTAGCTTTCCCTGGGGTATCATGCTTAAGTGAGTTGGAAGTGTCTGAAATCCGTGACATTAAGGGGCTTTTTCAGAGGGTTCCAGATGTCGGGGAATAGTTTTTCAGAACATTTGATTCCTAAATGGTCTGAAGTATGTTGGAATGGCATCAGAATTTTTGGACAAATGTTTTAAAGTTTGATTAAGAGCAAAACTAGAGATTACCAACATAGAGAGCAGATCATTCTTAGACTGGCAGGCTGTAAACAACTTCAAACACCAGTGCTTGGCTGCCATTCTTTTACAATCTATCTTAATGTATTGGAAGTGGGAACCAATTGATATAAGAACTAGTTTGCTGATGGTACAAAACCTGGTGAGAATGTGAGTCATGAATGCAGAAAGAAGGGTCCAGAGTGATTTAAACAGGATGAGTGGGCAAGAGCATAGCAGATGGAATAATGTGAGCGTTGATGAAAAAAATGTGGGTGCAGGGAATGTCTTGAATGGTGTTAAATTGGAAAATATTGACAGTCCAAAGGGATCTAGAAGTCCTTGTTCACAAGTTACTGAAAACTAATGTGAAGGAGCAACCTGCAATTTGGAAAGCAAATGGTAGGTCAGCTTTTACCGCTAGATGATTTGAATAGAGGGGCAAAACAGAGTTGCTTCAATTATACAGAAGACTGGTGAGACTGCACCTGGTGTATGATGGGCAGATCCAGACCCTTTGCCTCAGAAAGGTTTCACTTATCATAGCTGAGTTGTGGTAGAGGTTCACCTGACTGAGACAAAGGTTGAGGAAACTGGACCTGTATCGTCTGGAGTTTAGAAGAATGAAAAACAATCTCATAGAAACTTAACAAAATTATTGAAGGGGTACAGAATAGAGGCTGTCAGAATCAATAGATGTGAAACTGGAAAAGCACAGCAGGTCAGACAGCATTTGAGAAGCAGGAATGTCAATGCTTCTGGCCTGATGAAGGATTTCACCCAAAAACGTTGACTTTCCTGCTCCTTGGATGCTGCCTGACCTGCTGTGCTTTTCCAGCTTCACATCTACTGACGCTGGCTTCCAGCATCTGCAGTCCTTACTATCTCCAGAGTAATGAGAATGAAACATGATTCTATGAAGGAGATTATGATAGCAGTAGACAACACCATACATGCCAGTACTGTAAGGCACATTATAGCTGGATGGACATTAAACACCCCTATGGGTTCAGGTCAGCAAAAGTAATTGGAGAGGGACCTGTACCAGCCTTGTGAGCAGACTAGGTTGGGGGGGGGAATGGTGTTAAAAGACATTCCTGTAGACAGGATAAGAGAAAGACTGAGAAAAGATTTATGTTTATTGTACAGGATGATCTGTAAACTATGTATAAATATGAGACTGTAGGGGAATAAAGGTTAACATATGAGACAGCGAACAGACAGAGTTTTGACAGCGTGGGACAAAGCCATACAGAGGATCAGTCAGAATTATATATGACCTGAGACAGACTATCTCACAGAGGTCGATTGAGCAAGCATACGATTAACAAGTTTAGCTGAGTCTTTCCGTGCAGGAGGTTAACCACAACAATGCAAACAGTGATGTGGATAGAAGATTAAACTCAGAGTTGGATAAGACTGAAGTGGAGCATAAATTACAGTATGGACTGGTGGAGCTGAATGGCCTGTTTCTGGTTAACTCGTCCTCTATAATGCTTTATGTGAAGTTGAATCTCCCAATCACTGTCCTTCATTATTTGTTTAAATCCTTAAGTTCTAAAGTTGAACTTACAGAGTTTACTTTAAAGTAATATTCTGAATGACCTTATCTTTAGCACCTCATATTTAAGCAGGTAAGCTCTCTCTCCAGTTTCCTGGTCAATATTATTCCACATCCAATACAACAAAAACAGATTGTTTCATCATTATCACATTGATGTTTGTGGTAGCTTGCTGTGCATGAATTGGCCATATTACGTACCTGATGATATTTTGGCCATAAAGTTCTTCAAGCTAGCCTGAGATTGTGAAAAGTGCTGTATAAATGCAAATTGCCATTGCCATTCTAACTTGTTCTGTGATTGTTACCTCGCTGATGCTGCCTTCCTATACTGACAAGCCTGTATTATCTTCTAATCTTTACCCTTGACTCTATGTCCTTTGGCGCACAGTGATTGTACAATGTTGATGTACAGTGGCAGGAGGAGTCATCAAGATGATCAGTACACTGCACTGTGTGATCATTGTTCTTCTGTTTTCACTATTAAACCCAACCTTTTTGATAGAGTGCAGGTTTGAATTCATTATAGAGGTTTTGCACCAAGTCTGAGGGTTCTGAGGAAGGGTCACTCGACCCGAAATGTTAACCCTGATTTCTCTCCATGGAGGCTGCCGAAACTGCTGAGCTTTTCCAGCAATTTCTGTTTTTGTCTGTGATTTACAGCATCCTCAGTTCTATTGGTTTTAATTTGCATCAAATCTGTCCGTTCTGCCCAAAATTACTTTCTGCCTCATCTTTAGCTATTTGAGCACTATCACAAAACATGTCTGTTTTTGTGTCCTCATGATTGGCACTTTATAACTGCCAATTCCCCCAGTCAAACCATTTTGTGCCATCAACACTTTTAGACCATCAACTATTTGTGCTTTCTCCTCCTCCAATACTAATGAAAGCAGATGAAGTAGATTTAACATTTTAAGCTACAAACCCATATCCAATTGCATTTTCAGTGGTAATTATTCATTTTTATATATCATGGACTTTTACTCAGCTCAATTTCTGACCTGTCAGCTTATTTGAAGTTTTTAATTGTTTCTTGCCAATTGTTTCAGAACATTTGCACGATGCATTTGAATAGGGAATGTTTGATTGTGTGACTTTTTAAAATTCTATGCCACTGAAGGTGCTGAGGCAATACAACTAAATATTTTTAAGATTGAAATCTTGCAAAGAAGGGAGCAACAAGTATCAGGGAGCTGGTGAGAATGTGGAATTCGAAATGCAAATCAATCAGCCACGTCCCTTTTGAATAGTGAGTTGGGCCAGAGGGGCTGAATAGTCTCCTTCTGCTGCCAGTTTGATTGTTTGTATATATTGTTCACTGAGTTTTCATCAGGCACTATGGAAATGCAGGAAGGCGAAGAAATGATTTGCAGCTTTAACTTGGAGCTGAAGAGAATTGAGATAGGTGACATCAGGAAAAGAACTGCTCTGTGTCAGTTTGGGTTCAAATTCCACCACGGCAGATGGTGGAATTTGAATTAATCAGTATCTGGAATTAATGACTACCATGAACCCATTGACAGAAAAACCCATCTGGTTCACCAAAGTCCCTTGAGGGAAGGAAACTGCAATCCTTATCTGGACTGGTCTAAAAGTGTCTCCAGACTGTTGTTGACTCTTAACTGTCCTCTGGGCAATTAGGGAACAGCAATAAATGCTGGCCTGACCAGTGACACTCCCATCCTGTGAATAAAACATTCCATCTCGCCTGCACATCCCTGGGCACTATGAACAATTTAACATGGCCAGTCTACCCAACCTGCACATCTTTTGACTGCGAGAGGAAACCGACACAGACACGGACAGAATGTACCACAAGTCACCCGAGGGTGGAATTAAACCTGGGTCCCTGGCACTGTGAGGTGGTAGTGCTAACCACTGAGCCACTGTGCCAACCAGATGCTGTTTGGGGGATATCGGCGCTTCATTTGCATAGTTCCATGGGATATCTAACATCAATCTGAGAGTCTTGATTTGTATCCCTCTGTGATAGTACCTCTGGCTGTTCAGCCCTCTCTCAGCACTTCCCTGAATATTCAACATGGAAACTGTGCTCAAGTTGTCTGATGTGGGACTTCAGTCAATAACCTTCTGACCGATATAGATGTGTTTGCAAACTGAGGCATGCAATGATAGACACTTTGTAAAGCCCCACTAATAGCTTCGAGAACAGCAGTGTCAAGAGATCAGATTTTGTCTCAGGAAGAAGTTACTATCCAGCTTGCATTCCTGACTGAGAGTTTCAGCTCTGGAATGCTCTACCTGGAAGTACAGTGGAGGCAGGTTCGATTGAGGCATTCAAGAGGGAAAGAGGTGATTATTCCCAGCTCCCAGTTTCTCAGCTTTGAAATGGCGAGACCCAGGTGGACAGAGGAAGTACTTCAGCAATACCCTCAAGGCCTCATTGGGGAAGTGTAGCATTCCCACAGACCCCTGGGAATCACTGGCAGGAGACTATCCAAAGTGGAGGAGGAGCATCCAGGAAAGCTTTGAGCATCTCGAGATTTGCCATCGGGAAAAAGTGGAAGTCAGGGGAAACAGGGAAGGAAGCACATTGCCTCACCAATGCCTCACCCACCCCCTCCCGTGATCACCACCTGCTCCAAGTGTAACACAGTCTGCAGTAGCCGCATTGGTCTATACAGCCACCTACAGACTCACCCTGAGAGGGTGGGAGAGGGTCATCCTCATCTATGAGGGGCCGCCAATGGATGAATGAGATGATTGTTTCACTAGAAGCAGTATGCCTAAGTATGGGGAAAGGCAGGAGAATGACACTCAATCAACTTGCTCATTGGATAGCCTATGCAGACACAATGGGCTGAATGATCTCCTTGTGCATTATAACAATACTGTTTAATCTGGGAGAGTGACATATAAAGCCAAAGTGTCAATCCTATTGAGTGACATTCCACTAAATGCTTCTTCACTTTGATGATGAAGTGAAGGTGCCCATGGTACAAATGAACACAGATACATCCACATCGCAACACTGTGCAGATAATTACAATCGTTGGCTGGGAAATTGAGTTGGGGAAATTAGTATTCATAAACTGGATAACTCTATTTTATGCATAATTTAACCTGCTGTGATTTATCTAGCCGTCAAGTTAATTAACAGAGGTTTTTTTGCCATATTGTGAAAATGAAAGGTGAAATTATATTGTAAGCATCTGGTTTCTGAAGGAAACTAAATTTTGAACCAGAAATGTAGCAAGGTCAGCCAGATGGACCTCACAATATGAGTTCCCTGATTGGGGCTGTTAATTGGCCCACTCAGGGAACCCTGGCTGTTAGATAAGAACAGTTGTGCCAGACATGTTGTTCACTCTGAGAGCTGGCTCTGAGGGAACTGGATCAGTGTCAGGGACTCCCCATGTGTAAATAAAGGGTGACTTGATGATGGGATACAGGCCTCCGTGGAGCTGTTTAAATAAGGATTGTCTGCACTTGTAAGACTAAAAATTTGGGGGAGATGGAGTAATGATAAATATAGATATTCAAAAAGAAGTAACAATATTAGTCTTATGAAAAAAGTACTTATGAAGGCATAAAAGATGCTGTGCAAGAGTCAAAAAGATGTAATACATGAATGAGTGCATAGTGCACCACCAAATGGGATGTTGTTGGGAAGACTTGTTTGAGCTGCGAAGGAGCTGGTCAGGCTCCTCATAGTCCATGTAATAATGTGGACAATATTCACAGTATTTCAGTAAATGTATTGTAGTTTATAAACAGGACTCTTCTAGTTAGCCCAGAAGAGTAACTATCCTCATCCATGCTCCACAACAACTATTAGGCTCCTGTCCAACATCGTCTGTGCTTCTAAATTCTTCTGTCTGTATTTATTCTACACTGAGGGTTCATTCATTAAACTAGTGCTGCCAATATTAAAGCTTACAAGCTCCTGTTAAAGTCTCTTCATTGTCTCTCTTCAATATCTCTGTAGCCTCTTTGTGAACTCTCCATCATTGTGAACTAATCTTATGTCTCCACCTTTCCTCCTTTAAACCGTGTAGGCAGCCAGTATTTGAGGATACTGAGTCCTGCTGCTTGGAATTGCTTGTTAAATCTCCAAGTCACTCCAATTATAGACATTTATTAAACTGCATTCTTAAAATCCACCTCTTAACCCAAGCTTTTGGTCAAAATCCTAATTTATTCTTTCTTAAATTGGAAGGCTGCATGTTTGACTATTTTGGCTAAGCCTGATTTGTGCTCAGTTTTTTGGAAGAATATCCACTGTAAGACCTAGCAAGATTTCTCACCATACCTTACCAAACGTGTCTTGTTAGCAATTGAGTCTGCCAGTGTAACCTCTGCCATGTTCGATTCTAGTCCCATCTTACCATGCAGCATTACCTGAACAACTCACCACTCAATGGATAGCCTGAATTCACCAACACCTCTTCCGCCCATGCCCATTGTGCATCCAGACAAGCACAGTCAGTCCGGAAGTGCAAACTTTCTGACTGTTTGTCCCAGAAACAGTATCAAGGGGAAATTGGTGCCCTGCTGTATGGGCGGGGACTTGGAGATCCTGCTGAATAGTGTGTCACAGAGACTTCCTTTTCCTCCAGGACCAGCAGAGAAGGTAATGACACCAAACAATGCCAGCCTGGTCTGAGATTGCTGCTTGGGTCAGTACAGTCTCAGTCATCTGGAGGAATGCCCAGCAATGTAGGAAGAAGGTTGATAATATTCTTCACTTCTCTCTGGTATCTCACCCTGCATTTTGGAAAGGCATATCAGGTCAGGTAAAGTACTGGGGAATGTTGCTGAACAAAGAGACCTTGGAGTGCAGATTCATAGTTGATTGAAAGCGGAGTCCAGGTAGATAGGATAATGCAGAAGACAAAGTTTGTGAGAAGATTTGTACCTCGGGTGCTCGTTGTTGTGGTTCTGTTCGCCGAGCTGGGAATTTGTGTTGCAGACGTTTCATCCCCAGTCTAGGTGACATCCTCAGTGCTTGGGAGCCTCCTGTGAAGCGCTTCTAAGATCTTTCCTCCGGCATTTGTAGTGGTTTGAATCTGCCGCTTCCGGTTGTCAGTTCCAGCTGTCCGCTGCAGTGGTCGGTATATTGGGTCCAGGTCGATGTGCTTATTGATTGAATCTGTGGATGAGTGCCATGCCTCTAGGAATTCCCTGGCTGTTCTCTGTTTGGCTTGTCCTATAATAGTAGTGTTGTCCCAGTCAAATTCATGTTGCTTGTCATCTGCATGAGTGGCTACTAAGGATAGTTGGTCCTGTCGTTTCGTGGCTAGTTGGTGTTCATGGATGGGGATCGTTAGCTGTCTTCCTGTTTGTCCTATGTAGTGTTTTGTGCAGTCCTTGCATGGGATTTTGTACACTACATTGGTTTTGCTCATGATGGGTATCAAGTCCTTCATCCTGGTGAGTTGTTGTCTGAGAGTGGCTGTTGGTTTGTGTGCTGTTATGAGTCTTAGTGGTCGCAGTAGTCTGGCTGTCAGTTCGGAAATGCTCTTGATGTATGGTAGTGTGGCTAGTCCTTTGGGTTTCAGCATGTCCTCATTCCATTGTCTTTCCCTTAGGCATCTGTTGATGAAATTGCGGGGGTATCTGTTTTTGGCGAATACATTGTATAGGTGTTCTTCTTCCTCTTTTTGCAGTTCTGGTGTACTGCAGTGTGTTGTGGCTCTTTTGAATAGTGTCTTGATGCAACTTCTTTTGTGTGTGTTGGCCATCAATAACCTCAACACCAAGGAGAGGGAAGCACTAAAATCACTAAGAAACGATAAGAACATAATCATACTACCAGCAGACAAAGGCAGAATGACGGTCATCCTGGACAAAGCAGAGTACATCCAAAAAGCGCAACAACTACTTGCAGATACCAACACCTACCAAAAGAGGGAGTTTGACCCCACCCCACAGCTCACCAATAGGATAAACAACACACTGAGGAACCTACAAAAAAACGGACAGATAACCAAGTTTGACCTACAAAGAATGAAACCTGAAAGCAACAACACCCCCAGATTCTATGGACTACCTAAAGTGCACAAACCAGACATCCCACTCAGACCCATAGTATCACTACCAGGGACACCATCACACAAACTGGCTAAAGAACTACAACAGAAACTGAAACACCTGATCAGCGGACCCACACGCAGATGACAAGCAACATGAATTTGACTGGGACAACACTACTATTATAGGACAAGCCAAACAGAGAACAGCCAGGGAATTCCTAGAGGCATGGCACTCATCCACAGATTCAATCAATAAGCACATCGACCTGGACCCAATGTACTGACCATTGCAGCGGACAGCTGGAACTGACAACCGGAAGCAGCAGAGACAAACCACTATAAATGCCGGAGAAAAAAATCACAGAAGCGCTTCACAGGAGGCTCCCAAGCACTGAGGATGTCACCTAGACAGGGGACGAAACGTCTGCAACACAAATTCCCTGCTCTCAAACAGAACCACAACAATGCAGAAGACATTTGGTATGCTTTCCTTTATTGGTCAGAGCATTGAGTACAGGAGTTGGGAGGTCATGTTGCAGCTGTACAGGACATTGGTTAGGCCACTTTTGGAATTTTGTGTGCAATTCTGGTCTCCCTCTTACAGGAAGGATATTGTGAAACTTGAAAGGGTTCAGAAAAGATTTACAAGGATGTTGCCAGGATTGGAGGGTATGAGCTGTAGGGAGATGCTGAACAGGCTGGGGCTGTTTTCCCTGGAGAGTCGGAGGCTGAGGGGTGACCTTTCAGAGGTTTACAAAATCATGAGGGACATGGATAGGGTAAATAGACAACATCTTTTCCTTAGGTTCGTGGAGTCCAGAACAAGACGGCATAAGTTTAGGGTGAGAGGAGAAAGATTAAAAGGGACCCAAGGGGCAACGTTTTCATTCAAAGGATGGTGTGTGTATGGAATGAGCTGCCAGAGGAAGTGGTGGAGACTGGTACAATTATAACATTTGAAAGCCATCTGGATGGGGACATGAATAGGAAGGGTTTAGTGGGATATGGGCCAAGTGCTGGCAAATGGGACTAAATTAGATTAGGATATCTGGTCAGCATGGACGAGTTGGATTGAAGGGTCTGTTTCTGTGCTGTACGTCTCTATGACTCTATGACTCAGCGGTTATCTCATTACAATAAAAAAAAAACTCTCTATAAAGTGTACTCTTTAAGTGAAGATTCTTTGTGTGAGATTTAATGTATAAGCATGAAATTATGTTCCCCTGAGGGCTGACTGTAACAGTAATGAATGGCTCATTTTAGCTAAAAGAAAAAACTCTAACTTAGTCAAATGAACTAATATGTCTCCATGTACAATCTAATGAGACCTTGTTTTCTTTCAAACTGGATTTGAGAATCTTTTTAAGCAAATGATGTTACATCTGAAAAGGTGTGTGTAAATATGTATTTCTCCTCTTCCACTGTAGATCTGCATTGAATGAGCAAGAGAATGTGATAACCTGTTACTGAGCCCATTTTCCATTTCTTAGACACAATCCATTGAGCTCTGATACACTCAGCTGTTAAAATTTGACTTCTGCAGTCATGTCCTATTGCATTGTTTGCTGACTGTTGTATTGATAAAAATAATTTTCCTCTTGCATTTATGCTAAAGCGTGCAGATAAGAACCGAGGACTTTGAGTTTAATCACTTTCCTTTGCGTCTGCCCTTTACAATTTTCTCTGTGAATGTCATGCTATTATGAAGAGATTTGCTGTCCGACACTGTGATTGTAAACAGACAGTCAATTAAATTCAAAGATATCTTTCCACCTCAGTGCCATTTCATTGTTGCCATTTCTGCTCTTTTTTCTCCCCGTAGATATAATGGGCAATATTCCACCAACCATTAATACTTCTGGATTAAGATTCTGGATCTTCCTCCAGGCCACCGTTGACAGTGTTTCTGGGACCCACAATCAGTGAGAATGAGGCAGGTCAGAGAAACCGATAGGCAAAGTGGCTTCCGAAACATTTTGTGTTTACCACAAGCCCCGGATATGGACCAGATTTTCTCTTTTCCTGTCCTCAAAGTCCAAGATGGCACCACTAACAAGGTAGACTGCGTTTGGAATCCTGGGCCTGTCCACTCCAGATGGCCGCTTTCTCCTTTCTCTCCTTACCCTTTTTATTTCTTTATCTTTTCTTCATCGTGTTGGCAGCAAGTGAGAAAGTGACGTTGCGCAAGAGAACAGCTGGAGCGGGACTCTTGACGAGGCAGTGACCTGGCTTGGTGGTGAAGCCAGAGACTCCTGGTTGTGGTAGGCCAGGAGCGGGGACTCCTTATTGTCGTAGGTCAGGAGCAGAGACTCCTGATTGTGGTAGACCCGAAGTGGGGACTCCAGGTTGCGGTAGGCCCGGAGTGCGGACTCCTGGTTATTGGCGAGGCTATGGCAGCAGTTCCTGGTTGTGATAGGCCAAGACAGGGACTCCTGGTTGTGGGAAGCCTGAACCAGAGACTCCTGACTATTAGCATGGCGATGGCAGCAGCTCCAATTGTGGTAGGCTGGGAGCAGGGACTCCTGGATATCGGCGTGGCGATGGCAGCAGCTCCTGATTGTAGTAGACCCAGAGGGGGGACTCCTGGTTGTGGAAGGGCCGGAGGTGGGACAGCTCATTGTGGTAAGCCTGGAGCAGGGATTCCTGGATATGGTAGACCCAGAGCGGGGACTCTTGGATGTGGTAGGCCCAGAATGGAGACTCCTGGTTGTGGTAGGCCTGGAATGGAGACGCCTGGTTGTGGTAGGGATGGAGTAGAGACTCTTAGTTGTTGTAGGCCTGGAGTGGAGACACCTGGTTGTGGTAGGCTCAGAGCAGAGAATCTTGATTATCAGCGTGGCAATGGCAGCAGTTCCTGGTTATGGTAGGCTCAGAGCAGGGACTCCTGGTTATGGTAGGCTCAGAGCAGGGACTCCTGGGTATGGTAGGCTCAGAGCATGGACTCCTGGGTGTGGTAGGCCCAGAGTGGGTAGTCCTGGTTGTGGTAGGCCCGGAGCAGGGACTCCTTGTTGTTGGCAAGGTGACAGTGGAGCTAGGGATTCTTGGTTGCAGGGTGAGTGTGGATGGGACCTGGCATCAGCAGCCCGTGGGTGGGGTGGGCTCAGAGATGAAGAGATGTTACCTGAAGAACAGTGATTCCATGTTGGCGGGAGAGGGGTGGAGTCACAGGTGTCACCAGTCAGCCAGCTCAGGACTCATGGTGGAGACAGTGGATTGAAGATGGAGCTTTATCTTTTCATTTTTAAAATATTCAAATGGCACCGGATTGTAGCAACAGCTGAAGCTTTTCACTGAACTTTACTGTGTTGCTCATTGTACAGTACGAGTGACAATAAATCATCATTCACAAGAAGAAGCAAAGCCTGAAAAAAGTTGTAGCTCCAATATGTCATAACAGGTCACATGACCGGCAAAAATTCTACTTCCCATTGATGAGGAAGTTCCGTCAGACAAGTTGTACCAGCCAGACTCACTTGAATTTCATTAAGAGTTTAGATCAGAGTGGTGCTGGAAAAGCACAGCAGGTCAGGCTGATGAAGGGCCTGACCTGCTGTGCTTGAAGGGCTTTTGCCCGAAACGTCGATTTTCCTGCTCCTCAGATGCTGCCTGGCCTGCTGTGCTTTTCCAGCACGACTTTGATCTAAACTCTGGTTTCCAGCATCTGCAGTCCTCACTTTTGCCTAGTTGAATTCATTAAGAACTACCTTGAAGGGGTCTTTTTAAAACCTACCTCTTTGACCAAGCTTTTGCTTATTGTCCTTTCATCTCTTTAGGAAAATTGATGCCAACTTTGTTTGAAATGACTTCTGTGAATCACATTTGGCATCTATTTAAAGATGCAACATGCAGACTAACACTATATAGACAATGTTTCTAAGTGACCTTGAACAGAAATAGGAGAAAGTGAGGACTGCAGATGCTGGAGATCAGAGTTGAAAGGTGTGGTGCTGGAAAAGCGCAGCAGGCCAGGCAGCATCCGAGGAGCAGGAGAATCGACGTTTCGGGCATTAGCCCTTCTTCAGGAGGCTGAAGAAGGGCTTATGCCTGAAACGTCAATTCTCCTGCTCCTCGGATGCTGCTTGGACTGAAATAGGACAATATTATTGAAGATCAGATCAAAAGGAACAAGTAGTCAAATTGATTTGACTAGCGTTGTGGATAGTGCTGAAGGATGTTGTGGGTTATGGAGGAATATAGATAAGATGCAGAGCTGGCTGAGAATTGGCAAATAGAGTTTAATGCGGAAAAGTGCGAGGTAGTTCACTTTGGAGGGAGTAACAGAAATGCAGAGTACTGGGCCAATGGTAGAATTCTTGGCAGTGTAGATGAACAGAGAGATCTTGGTGGCTTGGTGCATAAATCCCTGAATGTTGCCACCCAGGTTGAAAGGGTTGTTAAAGAGGCATTTGGAGTGTGGGCGTTTATTGGGAGAGGGATTGAATTTCGGAGCCACGAGGTTATGCTTCAGCTGTACAAGACACTGGTAAGGCTGCACCTGGAGTATTTTGTGCAGTTGCGGTCACCGCATTACAGAAAGGATATGGAAGCTTTGGAAAGGGTTCAGAGGAGATTTACGAGGATGTTGCCTGAAATGGAAGGAAAGTATTACAAGGAAAGGCTAAGGGAACTGAGACTGTTTTTGTTGGAGAGAAGAAGGTTGAGAGGGGACTTAATCGTGACATATAAGATAACCAGAGGGTTGGGTAGGGTGGACAGTGAGAGCATTTTTCCTCAGATGGTGAAGGCTAACATGAGGGGACATAGCTTTAAATTGAGGGGTGATAGATTTAAGACAAATAGGAGTAGTTTCTTCACTCAAAGTAGTAGGGGCGTGAATGGCCTGTCAACAACAATAGTAGACTTGCCAACATTAAGGGCATTTAAATGGGCATTGGACATACATATAGATTATAATGGAATGGCCGCTGCACCTGATGTGACCTCCTCTATATTGGGGAGACAGGCCGCCTACTTGTGGAACATTTCAGAGAACACCTCTGGGACACCCGGACCAACCAACACAACCACCCCGTGGCTCAACACTTCAACTCCCCCCCGCCCCTCCCCTCACTCCACCAAGGACATGCAGGTCCTTGGACTCATCCCTTAGCCTGCTGGGCACATTCTCCTCATTCCTGAAGAAGGGCTCATGCTCGAAACGTCAATTCTCCTGCTCCTTGGATGCTGGCTGACCTGCTGGGTTCAATTCCAGCCTTGGGCAACTATCACTGTGGCATTTTCATATTCTCCCTGTGTCTGTCTGTGTGGGTGTCCTCCCACAATCCAAAGATGTGCAGTTTAGGTGAATTGGCCATGCTAAATTGCCCATAGTGTTCAGGGATGTGTAAGTTAGGTGCATTAGTTAGGGGTAAATGTAGGGAAGTGGGTTACTCTTTGGTGGGTCAGTCTGGACTTGTTGGGCCAAATGGCCTGTTTCCACACTGTCAGAATTCTATAATTTAAGAGACTGTACCAGCTTTGTATGACCTGTACTTGCCTATTTGCATCAGTCTTAAGGCTCAGTTTAGCTCAGTTGGCTTGCCAAGCAGTGTAATGCTCATAGTGTGGGTTCAATCCTCACACTGGCTGAGGTTACCATGAAGGGCTCTCCTTCTCAACCCCTTCCCTTGCCTAATGTGTGGTGGCCCTCAAGTTAAATCAACACCAGTCATTTCTCTTTAATGAGAGAGCAGCCTATGGTCTGGTAAGACTATGGACAACTCACATAGCATACAGATCAGCATGGAGATAAGTGATTGTGGCCTTAAGTTGCAACTTGGAAGTAAATGGGCTGAAAAATAGCAATTCAGAACAGAATTGAATTTATCACTTGGCAGAGAGTCAAAGGTGAAATAGCAGCAGATAGTTTAAAACTGAACATTATGTGGGTCTTTATTATGCTGCAGATAAAACCTCATTTTTATAATAAAATCTATCCTTGATATGTTCTAATATTTACCATTCTTTCCTTAGCCTCATATGCTGCTTTTTTGAAAATAGATATTATTTTCCAACAGCCACTCAACCATTCATACATGAAATAGCCTATTTTCGAAGATGCTTTTATCATGTGTGATTATTGTACAGTACAACAAACTGCAAACAAATCAAATTTCCACATTCTTCAGGTTCAGACTATCAGATTCTCTGCTCTGCCAACAGTCTGCTATTTCCACTCTGCTGGTTTGTGGTGTGACACCCAGGTGAATATTTGTAAGTGATCTTCCTATATTGTTGGCAGGAGCATACTGTGAGTTCACTGGAACCACTGCCTGTGACATAACGTCCCTTGATATCAGCAAAGAGTTGCTTCATGGGAGTATGAAGATAGCTTCTCGCTGTTGGAAGTAAACAGTTTTGTTAACCTGGACAATTTAGCATGAATGACTATCTAAAAGGGAATTGTGTACAGATGGTTCCTTTCCAACAACTCTGTTTCTTGATTTGATTTGATTTTGGATTTGAGCATGACTGAACAGGGACAGGGGTGAGTTATCAAAGTAACCAAACATCAACAACGGCAAAGGTGCAGTGGACCATAAATCAGAAGATAGATTTGTACAGGACACTATCATAGTTCTCAGAAATATTGTGTATTAATAACTACATTGAACTGCAGTGATCTGTTATCCACGAAAAATTGCTCCCACTTTCAAATGAGAAAGAAGTTATAATCGTAATCCAGCTATCACCACCTTAGGGCATCTCAAAGCACTTCAAACAATATTTTTGAAATATAGTCATTGTTGGAAAATAGGAAAGGTGGCTACTGTTGTGTAAGGGCTTCAGGACCCAGGAGCAACTTCACAATAATGTCACAGCGATGTGCATCACTGTGTATAAATAGTACAGTGTGGATGGAGTTGGAACAGATAAAATTAGAACACATACACTCTAGAAGACCTTGTATAAGCATTTTGATGTGAACACACAAAGAAAATAGATTAAACCTTACCTTAATGTAAAAATATGTCAGAATATGTCTATGTGCCTCAGTATTTTGTACTAATGCATAATAAACCCTGTTATTTTGAAACCTAAGTCTGAAGTCAGATTTTGATCCAACTTTTCCTTAACTAGTCTGTTTGAACTTAAGTGACATGATAAAACAGCAAACAGTTTGTTCACAGCAAGATCCCATCATCAGCAATGTGACAATGTACAGATCTTTTCTTTAACAGCTGTAAGTAGACTGCTGAATATTGATAAGTCATCAGAGAGAATTCCTTGTCTGTTTTTTTTAAGAGGTTACTACGGAATCTTTGGCAAAGGGAAGACAGAGTCTTCTCAAGTTAGGGCCTCATCCAGAATCCAAGGGATCAGCTGAGACCTTGGGCTCAATCCTTATGAGGAGGGATGGAGGGGTGCAGGGGTTCTTGAATGCACAATATTTTAATGTTGGGGTGAGAATGTTATCCACATTGCCACAGTTGCAATGTCAAGGGAAAATATGACCATCACCCTTTGACATTCAATGGCGTTACATATACTGAATCCCCACAATCAGCATTGGGGGTCATTACCATTGACTGAAACTGGACTGGTCACATAAATGTCACTGTGGCCATAAGAGCAGGTCAAAGGCTGGGAATCCTGCAATAAATAATTCACCAGCTGACTCCCTAAACCCTGTCCTCCACTTACAAGGTTCAAGGAGTATGATGGAACACTGCCTAATTACAGTCAGAGAAACAGGCCCTTTGGCCCAGCTTATCCATGCTACCCAGTTTTCACAATTAAGTTAGTCCCATTTGCTTGCAGTTGATTTGAATTGATTTGATTTATTGTCATGTTTACCCTCAATACAGTGAAGAGCTTTGTTTGTGAGCAGAACAGGCAGATCAGAGTAAACAAGGACACACAGATCACAGGGTGAAAAAAATATTATACAGAGGCATAAAGCTTACAAGATACAGGGCGTGCACTAGGCAAGGTCAACATTACCAAGGTCAGCATTATTTGAAGTTAAACAGTCCATTCATCAGTTTAATAACAGCCAGGAAGAAGCTGCTCCTGAACCTGCTAGTGCACATATTCAGGCTTCTGTATCTACTGTCTGACAGAAGAGGTTGTAGGAGATCATTACCAGGATGGGAGGTTCTTGGATGATGTTGGCAGCCATTCCGTGGCAGCAAGCCATGTAAATGGAGTCCATGGATAGAAGGTTGGCTTGCGAAATGGTCTGGGCTGTGCGCACCATCTTCTGCAGTTTCTTATGGTTGCATACCTGGATAGTATACTTTCAATGGTGCATCTATAAAAGTTGGTGAGGGTCCTTATGGGCATGCCAAATTTCCTAAGCTGCCTGAGGAAGAACAGGCATTGTTGTGCCTTCTTGACCGTCGCATCTAGGTGGGAAGTCCAGAACAGATTGTTGATTATCGTCACTCCAAGCAACTTGAAGCTCTCCACCCTCTCCACCTCAGTTCCATTGATGTAGATGGGGGCGTGTTCTGCTCCTTTCTTGTACAATGAAAGGGGAGGGGCCAGTTCACCCAGTTCAGGGTTTTGGTTTGGTTTGATTTGGTTATAGCAAGCTGTTTTGTTTGCAGTTGCTTGTTAAGTTTTAGCTGGGGATCCAAAGAAGTAGTTCCATGCTGATCCTTCCTCTCTCTGACATCTCTCCTGTAAGAAACTGCGTTTGATTTTATCTTTTTAGCTAAGGGAGTGTTTGTGGGAATGTAGCAAGTATTTGGAACAGCATCATTAAGTTGTGATAGAGCTAATTGCATTTTCAGATAGGTTAAGTTATTCTAAATTTTTTTTTAGATTCGATTCCCTACAGTGCGGAAACAGGCCCTTCAGCCCAACAAGTCCACACCGACCCTCCGAAGAGTAACCCACCCGACTAATGCACCTAACACTATGGGCAATTTAGCATGGCCAATTCACCTGACCTGCCCATCTTTGGACTGTGGGAGGAAACCGGAGCACCCAGAGGAAACCCGCACAGACATGGGGAGAATGTGCAAACTCCACACAGATAGTCACCCAAGGCTGGAATCGAACCTGGGTCCCTGGTGCTGTGAGGCAGCAGTGCTAACCACTGAGCCACCATACTGCCCCTGGTTCACTTGTTGGTGTTTCATTCTGCAAATAAATTGTTTTTAAAACTAAGTGGTTAGGTCAGTTGCATGATTACTGGAATACCTGCTCTACACCTGCTTAAACCAACTGGAAAGGTTTTGAGGGGGTCAGGCTTGGTCCATAACACCAGTGTTGAGGGCTATTGTGAAGGAGATGCAGTTGTCTATCTTCACTGATTACAGTCTGTAGGTCAGGAAGCTGAGGATCCAGTTGCAGAGGCCAAGGTCTTGGAGATTTGAGATCTGTCTGGAGAGGACAACAGTGTTGAAGGCAGAGCTGTAGTCGGTGAGCAGGAGTCTCCATATCCATCATATATTTGACTGGATGAGTATATGTAAACCACTCCGCAATTGTCAGAGGACAAGAAAGGTGTGATGTAATTGCAATTTCTTTCATTCCTTGCTTTTACAAATTACCTGGATTGTTACTCATGCTTCAGGAATATAGAGTTGGGATATTTCCCTGGTCTTCAAGCCTGCCTTGAGAAGATGTGGCTGGAAGTTGGGATTTTCATTTTGGTCTGGCAGAGTTCCCTGGGATTTCTGAAGGATAGAGGAGGATGCTGGCTGCAGAGAAATTCTGGCCAGGTAATAAGCGTTGGCATTCAAGCTACGTATCCGATATAGCAGAATGAAATGTAAAACTGACTTCCAACCCTCATCCTTCAGGTGTCCTCATCCACACCCACACCTAGGGGAAAGCTCTTCCATAAATTCTTACAAGATCATAGATGCAAGGAACAGAATTAGCCTATTTGGCCCATCAAGTCCAATCTGCCATTCAATCATTCAGTCAGGTGGATTGGCCATGCTAAATTGCCCATAATGTTAGGTGCATTACTCAGAGGGAAATGTGTCTGGGTGGACTACTCTTCGGAGGGTCGGTGTGGACTGGTTGGGCTGAAGAGCCTGTTTCCACACTGTAGGGAATCTAATCTAAAAAATCTAATCTATGTTTCTCAACCCCAGTCTGGCGCCTTTACTTTCATGTAGCTAATTAACCTGACCATGCTATACAATATCAAATCCAATACATCCTGTCTCTGGTCAATTTCAGAACCTGTTCCTCTGAAAAACTCTCAGAAACATTCTATAAATTCCTCAACAAGGCTACAACCTAATCTGAATTTTTTCAGTTCATATATAGATTGAAGTCACCCATGATTATGATATTTCCTTTCTGTAAGTTTCAATCATAACATCATTTTTCTAAACTCCGTCAACTACAGACCCAGAGTCCTCAACTGCTCCTCTTATGACAAGCCCTTCATCCCGGGGATCGTTCTTGTAAACCTGCTCTATACACTGTCCAACAATAATACAGCCCCCCTTAGATACAGGACCAAAATCTGCTCACAATACTCCAAATGCAGTCTGGCCAGAGCCTTATAAGTCTCAGCAGTACATTTCTGCTCTGGTATTCTAGCCCTCTTGAAATGGATGCTAACATTGCAATTGTCTTCCTAACTGCCAACTGGACCTGAACGTTAGGTGTGTTCTAGGCCCCAGGTCCTACATAGTAGGGCTGCCCTCCCACCCTCCTCCTCTAACCTAATTAAGAGTCCACAGACTCACTGCAAAAAAAAGGGGTTCGAGGGAAGTGTCTGGTGAGAAAAGTGTGAGTCTTTGGTTTACGCCACAGACTCAGGAGATTACACCACAGGTTGAAGAGGGTGTAGACATGATTGCCAAGCTGATTTAGTGTGCTGTGTGCATGATACAAAGAACAAAGAAAATTTACAACCCAGGCACAGGCCCTTTGGCCCACCAAGCCTGAGCCAATCCAAATCTACTGTCTAAACCTGTTGGTCAATTCCTAAGCATCTGTATCCCTCTGCTCCCCACGTACTCATGCATCGGTCCAGACGCATCTTAAATGAATCTACCGTGCCTGCCTCTACCACCTCTGCTGGCACTCCAAACGCCCACCACCCTCTGTGTGAAGTACTTTCCGCGCGTGTCCCCCTTAAACTTTCTACCTCTCACCTTAAAAGCATGACCTCTCGTTATTGAATCCTTCACCCTGGGAAAAAGCTTGTCTCTATCCACCCTGTCTATACCCTTCATGATTTTGTAAACCTCAATCAGGTTGCCCCCCCTAATCTCCTTTCCTCTAATGAAAACAAACCTAACCTACTCAACCTCTCTTCATAGCTAGCACCTTCCATACCAGGCAACATCCTCGTAAACCTTCTCTCCTGTCTATACCCTTCATGATTTTGTAAACCTCAATCAGGTTGCCCCTCCAATCTCCTTTCCCCTAATGAAAACAAACCTAACCTACTCAACCTCTCTTCATAGCTAGCACCTTCCATACCAGGCAACATCCTCGTAAACCTTCTCTGCACCCTCTCCAAAGCGTCCACATCCTTTTGGTAATGTGGCGACCAGAACTGTGGGAGGTCAGGGACACTGATGTGTCTCTGACTGCTATAGCTGGGGAAAGTGTGTACACATTCAGCTTCTGAAGGAGCATGTTGCAGCACTGAAGAAAGGATGAGATGACTTCAGGCTCATCCAAGTGAATTAAAATTTTGGGGGCAGGACCTTCAGTGAGGTCATTACATCGAACATACCAGAAGAGAGAAGGGAGATGATGATGAGGAAGGAAGAGATAATTCAAGTACAAGAGACTCCAGGGGAAGTACCTCTCGTGAACAGGTTGACTCTCTTGGAAACTGTCGAGATAGACAACACTGCCAGTCCGAGAGATGGACAGGTCTGTCAATTGAAAATTGGCATGGAGGCAGAACTGAGGAGCCGTGGTAATAGGGGAATCCATAGTGAGAGGGACTGAAAGGGGTTTCTGCAGCAACAGGCGGGATTTGAGGATGGTGTGTTGCCTTCCTGGAGCCAGGATCCAGGATGTCACCGGCAGAGTGCAGGGAATCCTCAAGGGCGAAGGTGAAGAGCCAGAGGTGGTGGTGCATGTTGGCACAAATGACGTCAGGAAGAAAAGAAGGGACATTCTACAGCAGGACTTCAGAGAACTTGGAAGAAGGCTGAAAAGCAAGACTTCCAGGGTGGCTACCTTCGATTTACTTCCAGTTCCTCGGGCTGGAGAGGGCAGGAACAGGGAGATAATGGACTTTAATGTGTGGCTGAGGAACTGGAGAAGGAAGCAAGGATTTAAATTCTTGGATCACTGGGGCATGTTTTGCAGCAAGGATAAATTATACAAGAGGGATGGTTTGCACCTTAATAGGTGGGGGACCAGCATTCTGGCAGTGAGGTTTGCGTTTAAACTATGTAGTGGGGGTGGGGGGTGGGGGGGAGGGTACAAAATGGAAATTGTGGGGAGAAGGGTACAAAATGGAAATTTAAGAAGGAAGTTAAAGGGAAAGTGAGAATAAGAGAACTTAAGAAAGACAACAGAGTCAATGGAGCAGAAAACTCAAGAAGGGATCATACAATACGATCAAGTGAAATAGAGATCAATAGGAAGGGTGAGAGGAGTAACAAATTAAAAATATTATTTATGAATGCACAAAACATAACAAATAAGGTGGAGGAGCTTGAGGCTCAGTTGGAAATTGGCAGGTACGATGTTGTGGGGATAACTGAGACGTGGCTTCAAGTGGACAGGGCCTGGGAAATGAATATTCAAGGCTACACGTGCTATCGTAAGGACAGACTGACGAGCAGAGCGGGGTGGGGTGGCCCTGTTGGTGAGGAATAATATTCAGTCCCTTGCGAGGGTGGACATAGAATCAGGAGATGTAGAGTCAGTATGGATAGAGCTGAGAAGTTCTCAGGTTAGAAAGACCCTAATGGGAGTTATCTACAGGCCCCCAAACAGTAGTCTGGATGCAGGGTGTAAGTTGAATAAGGAGCTAAAATTGGCCTGTTGTAAAGGTATTACTACAGTTGTTATGGGGGATTTCAACGTGCAGGTAGACTGGGAGAATCAGGATGGTACTGGACCCCAAGAAATGGAGTTTGTGGAGTGCCTCCGAGATAGATTCTTAGAACAGTTTGTACTGGAGCCTACCAGGGAGAAGGCAATTCTGGATCCGGTGTTGTGCAACGAACCTGATTTGATCAGGGACCTGGAAGTAAAGGTGGCTTTAGGAGGTAGTGACCATAATATGATAAGTTTTGAGAGGGAGAAGGGAGAATCGAAGTGTCAGTGTTGCAGTTGAACAAGGCGAACTACGGAGCTATGAGGGAGGAGCTGGACAATGTTCAATGGTTCAATACCCTAGCAGGGACAGCAGTGGAACGACAATGGCAGGTATTTCTGGATATAATGCAGAAGGTGCAAGATTAGTTCATTCCAAAGAGGAAGAAGGATCCTAAGGGGAGGCAGGGGCGGCCGTAGCTGACGAGGAAAGTTAAAGACTGTATAAAGGTAAAAGAGAAGACGTGTAACATAGCAAAGATGAGCGGGAAGCCGGAGGACTGGGAAACCTTTAAAGAGCAACAGAGGATAACGAAAAAGGCAATACGCAGAGAAAAAGATAAGATACGAAGGCAAACTGGCCAAACATATTAAAGAAGATAGTAAAAGCTTTTTTAGATTGCAAAAAGAAAATATAAATGTTAAGACTAAAACTGAGCCCTTGAAGACAGAAACAGGTCTATTTATTATGGGGACAAGGAAATGGCAGAAGAGTTGAATAGGTACTTTGGATCTGTCTTCACTGAGGAAGACACAAGCAATCTCCCAGATGTAATAGTGGCTAAAGGACCGAGGGTAATGGATGAACAGAAGGGAATTTATATTAGGCAGGAAATGGTGTTGGATAGACTGTTAGGTCGGAAGGCTGATAAGTCCCTGGGACCCAAGGGTCTACATCCCAGGGTACTTAAGGAGGTGGCTCTAGACACATTGGTAATCATTTTCCAATCTTCTATAGATTCAGGATCAGTTCCTGTGGATTGGAGGGTGGATAACTTTGTCCCACTTGTCAAGAAAGGAGAGAGAGAGAAAACTGGGAATTATAGACCAGTTAGCCTGACATCAGTGGTAGGAAAGATGCTGGAGTCAATTATAAAAGATGAAATTATGGCTCATTTGGATAGCAGTAACAGGATAGGTCAGCGCGGATTTACGAAAGGGAAATCATGCTTGACTAATCTTCTGGATTATTTTGATGATGTAACTATGAAGATGGACAAGGGAGAGCCAGTGGACATAGTGTACTTGGACTTTCAGAAAACCTTTGATAAAGTCCCACATAGGAGATTAGTGAGCAAAATTAGGGCACATGGTTTTGGGGGCAAAATACTGACTTGGATTGAAATTTGGCTGGCTGACAGGAAGCAAAGAGTAGTGAGAAACAGGTCTGTTTCGGAATGGTAGGCAGTGACCAGTGGGGTTCCACAAGGTTCGGTGCTAGGACCGCAACTGTTTACAATACACATTAATGATATAGATGAAGGCATTACAAGTAATATTAGCAAATTTGCTGATGACACAAAGCTGGGTGGCAGGGTGAAATGTGAGGAGGAAATCATGAGAATACAGGGTGATTTGGACAGGCTAGGTGACTGGACAGATGCATGGCAGATGCAGTTTAATGTGGATAAATGTGTGGTTATCCGCTTTGGTGGCAAGAACAGGAAGGCAGATTACCATCTAAATGGAGTCAAGTTAGATAAAGGGGAAGTACAATGAGATCTATATGTTCTTGTACATCAGTCAATGAAAGCAAGCATGCAGGTGCAGCAGGCAGTGAAGAATGGCATGGTGGCCTTCTTAACAAGATAAATTGAGTCTTGGAGCAAAGAGGTCCTTCTGCAGATGTACAGGGCCCTGGTGAGACTGCATCTGAGTATTGTGTGCAGTTTTGGTCTCCAAATTTGAGGAAGGACATTCTGGCTGTTAAGGGTGTGCAGCGTAGGTTCATAAGATCAATTCCCGGAACGGTGGGACGATCATATGTTGAAAGATTGGAGTGACTGAGCTTGTATACTCTTTAGTTTAGAAGGATGAGAGGGGATCTGATTGAGACATATAAGATTATTAAAGGATCGCAGAAAATGGGAGAGATACTAAACAAGTATTTTGCACCAGTAGTTATTGTGGAAAAGAATAGAAAGTAGCGAAATAGATGGTGACACCTTGCAAAATGTCCATATGACAGAGGAGGAAGTGCTGGATGTCTTGAAATGCATAAAGGTGGATATATCCCCAGGATTTAGGTGTACCCTAGAACTCTGTGGGAAGCTAGAGAAGTGATTGCTGGGCCTCTTGCTGAGATATTTGTATCGTCGATAGTCACAGGTGAGGTGCCAGAAGACTGGAGGTTGGCTAACGTGGTGCCACTGTTTAAGAAGGGTGTTAAGGACAAACCAGGGAACTATAGACCAGTGAGCCTGATGTCAGTGGTGGGCAGGTTGTTGGAGGGAATCCTGATACATGCATTTGGAAAGGCAAGGATTGATTCAGGATAGTCAACATGACTTTGTGCGTGGGAAATCATGTCTCACAAACTTGATTGAGTTTTTTGAGGAAGTAACAAAGAGGATTGATGAGGGCAGAGCAGTGGATGTGATCTATATGGACTTCAGTAAGGCGTTCGACAAGGTTCCCCATGGGAGACTGGTTAGCAAGGTTAGGTCTCATGGAATAAATGGAGAACTAGCCATTTGGATAGAGAACTGACTCAAAGGTAGAATACAGAGAGTGGCGGTGGAGAGTTGTTTTTCAGACTGGAGGCCTGTGACCAGTGGAGTGCCACAAGGATTGGTGTTGGGTTCTCTGCTTTTTGTCATTTACATAAATGATTTGATGCGAGCATAAAAGTTACAGTTAGTAATTTTGCAGATGACACCAAAATTGGAGGTGTAGTGGACAGCGAAGAAGGTTACTTCACATTACAACAGGATCTTGATCAGATGGGCCAATGGGCTGAGAAGTGGCAGATGGAGTTTAACTCAGGTAAATGCGAGGTGCTGCATTAGCAGGACTTATCGACTTAATGGTAAGGTACTAGAGATTAGATTACTTACAATGTGGAAACAGGCCATTCGGCCCAACAAGTCCACACCGACCTGCCGAAGCGCAACCCACCCAGGCCCATTCCCCTACATTTACCCCTTCACCTAACACTACGGACAATTTAGCCTGGTCAATTCACCTAACCTGCACATTTTTGGAATGTGGGAGGAAACCAGAGCACCCGGAGGGGACCCACACAGACACAGGGAGAATGTGCAAACACCCCACAGAGAGTCGCCTGAGGTGGGAATTGAACCCGGGTCTCTGGTGCTGTGAGGCACCGTGCCACCGTGCCACCCTAGAGTGTGTTGCTGAACAAAGAGACCTTGGAGTGCAAGTTCATAGCTCCTTGAAAGTGGAGTCGCAGGTAGACAGGATAGTGGAGAAGGCGTTTGGTATGCTTTCCTTTATTGGTCAGAGTATGGAGTACAGGAGTTGGGAGGTCATGTTGCGTTTGTACAGGACACTGGTTAGGCCACTGTTGGAATATTGCGTGCAATTCTGGTCTCCTTCCTATCAGAAAGATTAGATTAGATTAGATTAGATGAGATTACTTTTTTTTTAGATTAGATTACTTACAGTGTGGAAACAGGCCCTTCGGCCCAACAAGTCCACACCGACCCGCCGAAGCGCAACCCACCCATACCCCTACATTTACCCCTTACCTAACACTACGGGAAATTTAGCATGGCCAATTCACCTAACCTGCACATCTTTGGACTGTGGGAGGAAACCGGAGCACCCGAAGGAAACCCACGCAGACACAGGGAGAACGTGCAAACTCCACACAGTCAATCGCCTGAGGCGGGAATTGAACCCGGGTCTCTGGCGTTGTGAGACAACAGTGCTAACCACTGTGCCACCGTGCCGCCCACAAGATGTTGTGAAACTCGAAAGGGTTCCGAAAAGATTTACATGGATGTTGTCAGGGTTGGAGGATTTGAGCTACAGAGAGAGGCTGAACAGGCTGGGGCTGTTTTCCCTGGAGCATCATAGGCTGAGAGGTGACCTGATAGAGGTTTAAAAAATTATGAGGGGCATGGATAGGATAAATAGACAAAGTCTTTTCCCTGGGGTCAGGGAGTCCAGAACTAGAGGGCATAGGTTTAGGGTGAGAGGGGAAAGATATAAAAGAGACCTAAGGGGCAACTTTTTTACGCAGAGGGTAGTACGTGTATGGAATGAGTTGCCAGAGGAAGTGGCGGATGGTGGTATAATTGCAATATTTAAAAGGTATTTGGATGGGTATATGAATAGGAAGGGTTTGGAGGGATATGGGTTGTTTGCTGGCAGGTCGGACTAGATTGGGTTGGGATATCTGGTCAGTGTGGACAGGTTGGACCGAAGGGTCTGTTTCCATGCTGTACATCTCAATGACTCTATGACTCTATGATTGGACACTCTTGAGGCAGGAAGCATGTTTCCGCTGATGGGTGAGTTCCGAACCAGAGGACACAGTTTAAAAATAAAGGGTAGGCCATTTAGACAGAGTTGAGGGAAACTTCTTCACCCAGAGAGTGGTGGATATTTGGAATGCTCTGCCCCAGAATGCAATGGAGGCCAAATCTCTGGATACTTTCAAGAAAGAGATGGATAGAGCTCTTCAAGATAGTGGAATCATGGGTTATGGGGATAAGGCAGGAACAGGATATTGATTGTGCATGATCAGCCATGATCATAATGAATGGTGGTTCTGGTTCGAAGGGCCGAATGGCCTACTCCTGCACCTATTGTCTATTGTCTGTTGTCTATTGTTAACCTCAAAGGAATGCTGAATTAGGATTCCAAGTCCCTTTGTGCTTCAGACTTCGGAGGCCTTTCCCCATTTACAAATAGACTATAACTCTATTCTTCCTATCAAGTGCACAACTTTACAGTTTCCCACATAGTATGACACCTGCCACTTCTTTGCCCACTTGCCTAGCATGTCCAAGTCCTCTGAAGCCTGCCCACTTCCTCAACACACCCTGTCCCTCCACCTACCTCTGTGTCATCGGCAAACCTAGCAATAATGCTCTCAGTTCATTCATTGAGATAATTAATGTAAAAAGTTGTTGTCCTAATACTGACCTCTGTAGAATTCCATTATATCATCCATGCTTATATTTTGTCTCAATATGCACCAACATGGTCCCACTGATGCTCTATGCCAACCCATACTTCTATGCCCACTTCATAATGACTCATTGCCTCCATGCAAACTTATGTTATTTCATCCAGCACCCATGGTCTTTATCACCATTAAGCCAACTTAAACACCTCTGCCCTATCCATCATTCATCGCTCCTTTGCCAACTTAGTGCCTATGTAAGCAAATAGACGTGCGCCCACCACCACACTTGCATCTACCATTCCTCCTGATCCAATATCCACCATTGGCATACCACAGGTTCCACTTTAAATAAAATTCATTCTAAGTGCCATTGCTGACTTCACTTTATTGAAATACAAAATCTGTCAGTTCAGCTTGACACTTTTTTGACAGTAGTTTTTGATTGTGAAATGAGCTGCACGGTTCCACATTTGTGCACTTTTAACACACACTGATGCCTACTTTTATCAATCCCAAAGGGCAGCTAACGTCTCTGACTTACACAAAAATATGTAATCTGGCTATCCAAACAAACCCACAATGATAAGAACTACACTTGCCAGGTTCGATCTGATGTGGAGGTGCTGAACTGGGGTGGACAAAGTCAAAAAAATTTATGGACACATTTTATGGTTACAAGTCATCATGTGATATAAGATAGTAAGCAATGCTGATTTCTATGAACAGCTGCCTCTGCAAAACACATGTGAGAAGCAGACACTGTTGCCGATGGTCAGTACCGTATTCCAGAGGAATTTCTTCCAATTTCTGGCTGTGTTGGCTATTTTTCCAAAAATTAAAAGGCTCAACATCATGGTCAAAATCCAGGCTTATGTCATCAAAGCCTCTTAACCCAATACTAATCACATCCAATTTCTTTCACCATGATTCAGGTTATCTGTCCTAATGTGTCATTATGAGCCTTAGTGTCAAATCTTGCTTGATAATATTCCTGTGATGTTTTACTAAATTCAAGGCACTATATGAATGCCAGTTGTTATTGCAACTTGCAGCCATAATGTGCAATGGTGTTGAGGGGAATTAACAGATTAGTCTGTGCATGAAGTTCTTCATCAGTTTGAAAGGAGGCCATTTGACCCCTGAAGGGCATCCCAACCAGACCCACCCTATCACTTTAACCCTGCATATTTCATGGCTAACAAGCCAACCTACACTTCACTGGATAATTTAAATCATAGAATTCCTACAGTGTGGAAACAGGTCTTTTGCCCCAACTAGTCCACACCACCCACCCCAAATAAAATTAACTAGTCCACCCAGACCCGTTTGCCCACCCTATTACTCTATATTTACCCCCGACTAACGCACTTAACCCACATATCCCTGAACACTATGGACAATTTTATATGGCCAATTCACCTAATCTGCATATCTTTGGACTGTGGGGGAAAGTCAGAGCACCTGGGGACCTATGCAGACACGGGGAGAATGTGCAAACCCCACACAGACAGTCGCCTGATATTGGAATCGAACCTGGGTCCATTGTGCTGGGAGGCAGATGTGCTAGCCACTGTGCCACCCCCCCAGTTCTTTGCCACAACTGAGAGATATTGCCTTTTGGAATTTTCCTTACAATGCCCCTCACAGACAGGAAGCCATGACTGATATGGATTCTTTCTGGATGTGAAACTCTTGTCCCTATATTCCATTGTGTAGATGAATCGGAAAGTGTTTCTGCAGACTGACAGTGTATCCTGCTGACCCTCTTCACTGATTCGAGTGACAAAAGTTATTGGAGGTTAGGAAACTCCACGACTTGCATTAGGATCCCAAACAACTTGAAAGTTCAGAAAGCAAGAGGAAAGCTGAACTTCTTTCAAGCTGACATAAAGTCATTTATTTATAATTTATTTTCTTTATCTAGGTTATAGCAAAGCAATGGTAAAACCGAGCACTGTAGTTTACACTCTACAAGGTCAACTCATAGGACACAAAATAATCATTACTGCTCCTATAGCTGCAGGATTTTGCAGACAACAGGAGCTTGGGAAGGATGTAGACTTTTTGTGTCAAATCTATCTTTCAGGAACAGACAAGTATAAATTGACCCTTCTCACCAGCAAACTATTTTCTCCTCTGCTACAGAACCATTCATAGAGTCAGAGTTTGAACTCTTGGTTTCCTTGGAGATGTACTCCAGACTTCCTTTGTTATTGAAATGGAACATGAAAACCTTCCATTACTTGGCAGAAGAGAAGCTTCTCTGTGGATTTACTTTCCCAACAAAAAACCAATAGACGTCTTCTCAAGTCTTCCGATTTGAGGATTTGTGAGAGGCGGGGGAAGGAAGGATTACATTCAACCAGAATCAAGATGCAGATCGACATTGGGCTAATTAAATGGTAGGGAAAGTGTGAAGGACTGAATGGCCTCTGCCTGTTATGAGCATCCAAAATGTTTCCATTCTTGAAAAAACTCCTGACCTGATGTTCCAAAATTCCTTTGTTTCTGAAGATTTGCAGTGAAACAATTGCTTGGACATAACACAGTGCCAATCAGTGATACAAAATATTCCTGGACGTCTGCTTAGGTTTGCACTTTCCTCCAATTTCCACCAAATGCTACACTCATTTGCAGAAGTTCTCAGAGATCCTCTGTTGCTAATTAACAAAACAAAACATATCAGATCCTGAGCACATGTTGAAAGGCTGTTTCCTCTCATGCAAAGTTCTGAAATGATGGGTTACTGCTTCAAAATAGGGGATATTCCATTTAAGGCAGAGATGAGAGTTAATTGAGACATCATTTTAAGGTTGTACAGGACATTGGTGAGGTCTATTCTGGAGTACTGTGTCCACTTCTGGTCGTCCTGTTGTAGGAAGGATATTATTAAACTGGAGAGAGTTCAGAAAAGATTGACCTGAATGTTGCTGGGAATGGAGGGTTTAAATTATATCAATAGGCTGCAAAGGATGGAATGTTTTTCACTGGAGCGTAGAAGGTTGAGAAGTGACCTTCTAGAGCTTCATAAAATCATGAGGGGCATGGATAAGGTAAATAGACAAGAGTCTTATCGCTAAGGTTTGAGCTTTCAAAACTAAGGGGCCTATTTTTAAGGTGAGAGCAGAAAGATTTAAAAAAGACATGAGGAGCAAATGTTTTACACAGAGGTGGTTTGTGCTGGAATGAACTGCCAGAGGAAGTGATGAGTGCAGGTACGGTTACAACCTTTAAAAGATGTTTGGATAAGTACATGAATTGGAAAGGTTTGGAGGGATGTGGGTCGAGAGTGTGGTGTTGGAAAAGCACAGCAGGTCAGGCAGCATCCGAGGAGCAGGAGAATCGACATTTCGGGCATAAGCCCTTCATCAGGAATGATGCTTGTGGGCCGTGGAGCTGAGAGATAAATGGGAGGGGGTGTGTGGTTGGGGGCAAGTAGCTGAGAATGCGATAGGTAGATGATGTTGAGGAAGAAGGTGATACTTCGGAGAGGAGGATTGAGCGGATAGATGGGAAGGGTGATGGACAGGTCAGGAGGGCAGTGCCAAGTTGAAGGCTTGGGACTGGGATAATATTGGGGGAGGGTAAATTTGGAAACAGTTGAAATCCACATTGATCCCGTGTGGTTGCAGGGTTCCAAGGCAGAATATGAGGGTTTCTTCCTCCAGGTGTTGGGTGGTAGCTGTTTGGTGATGGAGTAGGCCCAGCGCCTACATGGCCTTGAAGGAATGGGAGGGGGAGTTGAAGTGTTCAGCCATGGGTGGTGAGGTTGGTTAGTGTGGGTGTCCCAGGGATGTTCTCTGAAATGATCTGCAAGTTGGCGTCCTGTCTCCCCAATGTAAAGGAGACTACATCGGGTGCAAAGGATACGTTTGGTGATGGAGTAGGCCCAGCGCCTGCATGTCCTTGAAGGAATGGGAGGGGGAGTTGAAGTGTTCAGCCATGGGTGGTGGGGTTGGTTAGTGTGGGTGTCCCAGGGATGTTCTCTGAAATGATCTGCAAGTTGGCGTCCTGTCTCCCCAATGTAAAGGAGACCACATCGGGTGCAAAGGATACAGTTGATGACATTGGTGGAGGTGCAGGTAAATTTCTGCCGGATGTGGAAGGCTACTTTGGGGCCTTGGGCGGACATGAGGGGAGCGATGTGGGCGCAGGTTTTGCACTTCCTGCAGTGGAAGGGAAAGGTGCCAGGAGTGGGGTGTGGGCTGGTGGGGGTGGGGGTGGTGTGGACCTGATGAGGGAGTTGCACAGGGAATGGTCTCTCCGGAACACTGATTGGGGTTGGGAGGAATATATATAAAGAAAAATTGCAGTTACATTACACTTTTCACAGCTCCAGGATGTCTTACAAAACTTTACAACCAGTGAAGTACATCTGAAGCAATGTCACAGTTGTCAGAGTTCGTGCACAGCATGCTCACAAACAACAGCAACATGGAATTGACCAAATGGTTTGTTTTTGTAATGTTGTGTCTCTAACACTTATAACTGCCCCACATTGCTCCAGTGTGGACTGTGACCACTGTCTTGTTCCCTCTCACCCAGAGAGATATCCTGCAGTCATTCCATGACATCCTTGACTCTGCACCAGGAAGGCAATATCCCACCCCAGGGTCACATTTAGTAGCGTAGAAACCCTGTTTCTTTGACTGTGGAATTGCTATCACTAATGCCCTTCCATTCTTCTTTGACTCCCTCTCTCCCACCCATAATGCTGAATTGCCCATGGTGCCAGCGGGGGCTTGGCTGTAGCTGTACCACACCCCCGCGGAAGCATTGCCCTCACCCAGTTTCCCAAATGGAATACCGAGCACAATGGACTCGAGCAATTCGTGCACAATACCTGTCCACATTTTGTTTCTGATTGCCTGATAGCCTCCTGTCCCCTCCCTGGCTGTATGGTCTGATCCTTATCCCTATGATATTTATTTGTTTTGTAGTGATTCCAGGAGCAGTAGGCCTTCTAAAAAGCAGGAGCTCAAACTTATTCCACAGCTGACGCTCCATGCAGAAGTGTTTTTCCAGACTTACGGCCCTCCCATGATTTCTCATAAATCTGCAGTACATTCCATTCAACTCAGTTGACCTTAAATACTGAGTTACTTCCAAAAGCCCAACAGTAACTTTACCACGCTCATATTAACTTTCTTTTCCTGTGATTTACTTAATTATCTTATTTGACATTGACTTTGATTTAATGTTTGTGCTCCTTACTGAAATCCAAGTGGCTCTTATTTCTTTATAAAATAAGCGTTTTTCTAGTTTTAAGTTATTTAAACTCACTCTCTAACTGCAGGTTCTCACCAATCAATGCACTTACAGTTTTCTTACAACATCCCTCTTGGATTTTTGGTAACAGACAGTCCACCTGCTGAGTTGAGAAGTGTGGTGCTGGAAAAGCACAGCCGGTCAGGCAACATCTGAGGAGCAGGAGAATCGGTGTTTCGCGCATTAGCTCTTCATCAGCCCAGCTGCTGAGTAACTCCAAGATGTCTCCCACCTCTCATTCATTCATTGCCCAGTATTAATTGCCCAGAGGCCAGTTAAGAGTCAACCACATTGCTGTGGGTCTGGAGTCACATGTTGGCCAGACCAGGTAGGGATGGTAGCTTCCTTTCCGAAGGGACATTAGTAAACCAGATGGGTTTTTCCCAGCAATCAGCAATGGATTCACAGTCATCATGAGAATCTTAATTCCAGATTTTTTAAGAATTAAATTCAAACTCCACCATCTGCTATGGCAGGATTTGATCCTAGGTCCCCAGAACATTAGTTGGGTCACTGGATTAAAAACCCAGTGATGATACCATCAGGCCATTCCTCCCTGTGTCTAGTGATAATACCACTGGACTATTTCCCCCACTTGCTCCGCATAGGTGAATGAAGGTCACAAGCCTCGCGCTCTCTTTCTCCACTCTCTGATTAGAGGTGTCTCCTGCAGATGTGGCCGCCTCCCTTAAAATTCACACAAACAAGGCCTTGATTTAACATATCATCTGAAAGACAGCACCTCTATCATTGCTGCAGTCCCTCAGTACTGCGCTGGAGTGCCAGAATTGGGTTCACTTTTGCACTTCAGCGTCACTCTGGAACTTAAACCCAGGAATGTATAATTCAAAGGTGATTCTGGATTAGTGGTGCTGGAAGAGCACAGCAGTTCAGGCAGCATCCAAGGAGCAGCGTAAACTGCTGTGCTCTTCCAGCACCACTAATCCAGAATCTGGTTTCCAGCATCTGCAGTCATTGTATTTACCTAATTCAAAGGTGAGTGAATCACAGCTAAGAGAACCAATAAAAGGGAATAAGAAAACATGCTCAAATCCATTCTTCTCATGCTCCTTCTCACTAGAATCCATCTTTAGTTTTGTTTCAGTGATTTCCAATGTCTTCCAATTACATAGTTAGAGACAAAAAAAAAAGCTGCAGATGCTGTAATCCAAAGTAGACAGCGAGGAGGCTGGAAGAACACAGCAAGCCAGGCAGCATCAGGAGATGCAGAAGTCGACATTTCGGGTGTAACCCTTCTTCAGGACTGGGGGTGGGTGTGGGGGCAGCTGCAGATAAAGGGAGTGGTGGGAGCAGGGTGGTGATGTGGGGATAGGTGAAGACTAGAGGGTATGAGCTGGTTGGTCAGTGATAGGAATGAATCTGGTTGGTGGTTGGGAGCAGTGGAAGGGATGGGGAGGGGCTGGGAAAGGAGTTGAGGGATGGGGAGAGAAGTTATTTGAAATTGGAGATTTTAAAAACCTAGAACAGGATACAGCACAGAAAACAGGCCCTTCAGTCCACCATGTCTGTGCTGACTATGATACCATTCCAAATCATCATATCTGGCTGCATATGGTCTGAATCACTCTATTCCCTGACTGTTCAGGTATCTTTCTAAATGCCTCTTAAACTGTTCTATCATATCTGATTGAACATCTCTCTAGCAGTACATTCCAGTCACCTAATACCTTCTGGTTAAAAAAAAAACTTGCTTTGCACACCTCCCTTAACATTTCCACCTCTCACCTGAAACCTTTGCCCCCTGAGATTTTACATTTTCAAACTTGGAAAAAGATCCAACCGTGAACCTTATCCACGTTTCTCATAATTTGATATCCTTCCATCAGGTCACCCCCCCCCCCCCCCCCCCCCCCCCCCCCCCCTCCCATCAGGTCACCCCCCGCCCCCCCCCCCCCCCCCACCACCACCACCCCCCCACCCCACACACACAGCCTCCACATTCTTGGGGAACTGGTCCAAGTTTGTTCAACTTCCCCTTCTAGCTAATACTCTCCAATCCAGACAACATTCTGGTAAACCTCTTTTGCACCTTCTCCAAAGCCACCAGAACTGCATACAATACACCAAATGTGGACTAACTAAAATGTTGTACAGCTGCAACATAGTATGCAAGTTTTATACTAAATGTGCTGACCAATGAAGGCAAGTATATCAAACATCTTCTTTATCACCTTATCCATTTGTGTTGCCATTTAAATGGAGTTACAGACTTCTGCCTGAAGACCCCACTGGATATCAATTCCCATAAGGGTCCTGCCATTTACTGTATACTTTCCTCTTGCATTTGACCACCCAAAATGCATTACCTCAGACTTATCTGGATTAAACGTCAGCTGCCATTTCTCTGCCCAACTTTCCAACTGATCTATATCCTGCAGTATCCCTTGATAATCTTTCTCATTATCCTCAACTCCTACAATTTTATAAATATAAAATTACTGCAAAATAATATGGCAACCTTGTAATATAACAACAATAACAGTAAACAAACTACTTTTCTACATCACAAACAATTTAGGAGAAAAATAAAATGCTACACAAACTAAAATTCAATAAATAACTAAATCAAAACAAAAATAAACTACTTTCTAAAGCAGATTATTGTTAGGCAGGTGAATCAAAGTTTATTGGGAGAGCAAGGTGGTATGGATGGGAATGTGGAATTAAAAACTCAAATCGATCAGCCATGATCTTAATGGCAGAGCAGGCTCGAGAGCAGAATGGACGACATTTTGATCTGTTTCTCACGTTTGCATGGGCTTTACATAAGCCTTGTAGTCTGGAGGAAGTTGGTTGGATCTTGTAACAACGTGGGCAGTTGTTCATTTTACCTTCTTGAGCATTTGGCAAACATTCAAGAATAATCCGAGCCCGATGCTAAGTATCTTTCGAAAATTGATCTGTGAGTTGGCTCAGTTACGGTCACTGATTAGAAAAGATGTTCTTATTGACTGCTGTTCAATGGACAAACTGGAGGCCAATCTTGTGGCCGGTGCCAGAACTTGAAACTAGCATCAAATCGTGGCTGGGAGAGAACATGCTCTGCTGATGGACAGCTTTTAATCCCGGTATAATACTATGCAAAGTAAACCTTCTATTTATATCGCAGCTTACCGAACCCACTCCAACCCAAAACACTTTGTAGCCAAGAAAGCAATTTTGAAGTACATTAATGTAGGAAGTGCAGCAACCAATTTGCACACAAACACTGATTTAACAATAGCCAGAGCAGCTATTTTAATGGCAATGGTTAAAGGAAATATATCAGTCAGGATATTAGAGAGAGAGCTCCCCTACTCTGTTTGAAAATAGTCCTTGAAGGCCTTTTAAAGTCATCAGATGGACTTCACCACTCTTCTGATAGAACAGCATGCAGGAAGGATTATCAGCCAAAGTTTTTGTTTTGTCACTGAGTACCTGGATCACTGCTCTGTCAGTCACAGTGGATGCCAGTCCACAAATTAAACTCACTCCTTCTCATAACCAGGTGTAACTTTCCTCATTATTGTTACCTGAAAGAATTCATTTTGGATTGCAGTCCAATAATGAAGGTAATCACCAGCCTTCCCTATTTTTGATGTTTAGGGATCAATGACACATCAGTGCACTAACAATCAACAGGCCCAGGCTAAGGTCAGGACACACCAGCTTTACCCCATCCACAGCAGCCAGTGACATTTACATTTCCTTCTGAAAAGTCTGGAGTTAGAGCAAGTTTCCACAAATACAATTATTGTTAAAAAAAAAAACTCACACTGGTTCACTCATGTCCTTCAGAGACGGAAATCATCCCTCTTACCAGGTCTGGGATACATGTAATTCCAAACATAAGACAATGGGATTGGTTCTTAATTACCCCTGAAATGGTTTAACAAACCACTCAGGTCAACAGAAATAAGGGACGGGCAACAAATATTGGCCCATGGTGCCAACATGCCATGCAAGTATCATTTTTCAGATTTGGAGAGCTCACATGGACAGCAATATTCTGAGATACTAGGCCTCAGCTTGAGAAACTCTGCTTTTGGACCTTGACAAGATGATTGCTTGAACTATAAACATCTTGGTAATGATGATAATCAGTGATTTTGATTATTTTAACAGTTGATTTTGAGTAATAATTAATAATGTAAGAATTGCTGATGAGTCTAAATTCTGCACCCCCTACTCTCACCCTTTTGAGATCTCTCACTTCTTTTTTAAAAAGACTAAACTGGTCTTGATGATACGTCAAACATTCACACCATCATATTCTGAATCTCTCGATGGTCTCCGCACTCTATCTCTACAATCTCACTGAGCCCAACAGCATTCCGAGAATCCTGCACTCCTCCAATTCTGTCCTCTTGTGTATCCCTTGCTGTATCCATCTGACTATTTACGGCAGTGTTTGCACTTGCTTGCATCCTGTGATTTTCCCATAAATGTCATTACCACTCCACCTTCTCTCTCTTTGAGATGCTCCTCTACAACCTCCCTCGGTGACTGAGTTCTTGCCCACTTAATCCAAACTTTACCTTCTTTGGCTTAGTGTCAGTTGCTGTCTGTTCATATTTTTATGCAATATGTTGGAAGATTTCACGACATTTGGAGGCTAAGACTCCCTCGTACCTCTTCACCATTTACAAGAAACAAATGAGGACTGTGATGGAATATCCAATTGCCTAAATGAGCTCTAATAACACTCAAGAAACTCAACACCATCCAGGATAAAGCAGTCATTGATTTATAGAGAGGTACAGCACAGAAATAGACTCTGTGCTCCAACTCATCCATACCGACTAGATCTCCTACATTAATCCTGAATTAATCTAGTCCCACTTGACAGCACTTGGCTTATATCCCTCTAAACTCTTATTCTTATATTCATTACAGATGCCTTTTAAGTGTTGCAATTGTACCAGCCGCCGCCACTTCCTTTGGCAGTTTGTTCCATGCAAGCACCACTGTCTGCTTGAAAACGTTGCTGATTGGCATCTCATCTACCACCATCAACATTCACTTGCTTCTCCAGTGATGCTAAGTCATCACAATGTGCATTATTTACAAGATGTACTTCAGCAACTCACCAAAGGTCCATCAACAACACCTTCCAACGCATGACCTCATTCCCCTGGAAGGATAAGGGCAGTGTAAACTTAGGAACACCACCATGTACAAACTCCACTCACATTCCTGTCTCGGAACTACATTGCTGGTCCTTCAACGTCACTGGTCAAAGTCCTGGAGCTCCCTTCCTCATTGCACTATGGAGCTACCTACACCCAATGGCCTGCAGTGGTTCAAGAAGTCAACTCAAGGACAACTAGGAGCAGGACAAGCTAAGTCAGGTTTCTGTTGCAGTTACTTATTTGACATTCCAAGCCACCTGCTCCTGTAGGATTGTCCACTTGCCACTGATTTGAATAGGGGAACTACTGGGGTGATATTTAAGACTATGTCCCTAGAACAGTAGCCTGCCTATCCACTGACATTAATACTGCCCAACCACCTTTCCCTGTATTGGGATGCTTTTGAAACTTCCAGGAAAAAAAAAGAGGACAGAAATCACTGGCATGAGACTTTAATGGAAATGAAATTGAGAGAGATGTATAATGAGTGGCTAATGTGACACTCATTTTAAACTATTATCCAAAGCCAAGTTTAGTCCTATCATGTCAGACAAGTTCATTCTTAAAAGGCTGTTTACTGTAACTTGTCATTTCACTTCTGTCCCTGGCTTTGAGTCAATCTGGAAAGGGCAGCTTGATATTCAGTCCAAACTTCTGTTTTCATTATTTATGATTTGAGTGAAGTTCTTGTTATTTTTCAGTGGAAAAAAGTCATATCGGTATAATAAATTGTTAGCCATGATCACATCAGCATTAAAAGTAACAGTAGAAAATAATGGAAACATTACATTTTGTGTCCTTTTATGAGTAACCAAGCCACAGCCTCAGGATATATTGTAAAGGGATAGATTGCAGAATACTGAAAGATCATGACCAATTACTGCACAGCCATGTTTAGCAGTTGAGTAATGGTATTAATCCTTATTTTGCATATAAATATCTAGCAAAGTAATTGCAAAAATAAGTTACCAGTGTAATTTATATAGTATAAAATGAACATTATGTTACTACTTTTTTTATGTTTATCTTTTTTTCTGTTGTTTAAATCAGTGTTACGTCGAGTTTTTGGACTGCTTTCTGCTGCGAAGTTTAATGAGTTTTCTCACCAAAACTTACAAAGTTACAAATAATTACCTACCCTAACTACCTAAGGCATCTATCAAGTATGATTCTAGACCTCATCATACCATAGGCTGTTATCAGAACAACTCACCACTCAGCAAATATCTACTAAAAGATCGGCATCCCTTCCGCACATGCCATCTCTAGATGAACGCTCGCACTCTGGTATTGCCCCGCACTGGAAATGTCATGGCACAGCAGTTGCAAAGCTATGCTGCCCAAGGCACATATCTGGCATGATTGGTCCAATCCATGAGTTGGGTGCCCTGACCATGTGGACAAAGTGGTCCCTGCTACAACTTTCTCAATGCTGGAGGCCGGTGCACCCTGTAACGTGACTCAGTGATTCCAAAGAGGCCTGAAAACATATTTGACTTAGTGAGATTTGAGAAGATTTGTAGCTCAGGTTGAGATTTTGGATGTAGGTTTGCTCACTGAGCTGGAAGGTTCATTTCTAGATGTTTCATTAATTTACTATGTAACATCTTCTGTGGGCCTCAGGCAAAGCAACGCTAAAACTTCCTGCTTTCTATTTATATGTTTTGGGTTTCTTTGGGTTGGCAATGTCATTTCCTGTGGTGAAGTCACTTCCTGTTCCTGTATTGGACAGGTGACATGATAGTTTTTATCCACTCGGCACTTCTGGCTGAAGATTCCTGTCAATATTTCATGCTTATCTTTTGCCTTTAGGTGCTGGCCTCTTCCACCATTGAGGATGGGGATATTTGTGATTATCTGCTTATGATGTTTGGTAGCTTCACCAGGTTGAAATCTTATTTTTAGTTATGCCTCAGTCTGCTCCTGACTTTCCATTGACCCAGTGTTAATCCCCTGGCTTCATGGTAATGGTTGACTGGAGGATATGCTGGGCCATGAGGTTACAGATTGCGCTGGAGTACAGTTCTACCGCTGTTGATGGCCCACAGCAGCCATGGATGCCCAGGTTTTGGTTGCTAGATCTGTTTGTGGTCTTTCCCATTTAGCACAGTGATAGTCCCTTACGACATGTCAGAGGGTATTCTCAATGTGAAAGCGGGATGTTGTCTCCTCAAGGACCCTGTGGTGGTCACTCTTACTGATACTGTCATGGACAGATACATCTGGAGCTGGCAGTTTGGTAAGGATGAGGTCAAGTAAGTTTTTTCCCCCTGTTGATTCCCTCACCACCTGCCGCAGACCCAGCTTAGCAACAATGTCTTTTAGGACCTGACCAGCTCATTCTGTAGTACTGCTGCTGAGCCACTCATTATGGTGGACACTGAAATCCCCAATCCAGAGTACATTTTGCACCCTCGTACCAAGTGTTGTTCCACATGGAGGAGTACTGATGCATCAGCTAAGGGAGGTCATTGCATAGTAATCTGAAGGAGATTACCTCGTCCATGCTTTATCTGCTGCCATAAGACTTCATGGGGTCCAGAGTCAACGTTGAGGTCTTGCAGGGCAACTCCGTCCCAACTGTATATACTGTGGCGCCACTACTGCTGAGTCTGTCCTGCTGGGTGGGACAGGACATATCCAGGGATGGTGATGGTGGTGTCTGGAACATTGTCTGTAAGGTATGGTTCTGTGAGTATAACTCTGTCAGACTGTTGGTTGACAAGTATGGAAAGCCAATTTTGGCGCTAGCCCCCAGATGTTGGTAAGGAGGACTTTGCAATGTTGACAGGACTGTTTCTGCTGTTGTCTTTTTTGATGCCTAAGTAGATGCCAGGTGATCTGTCTGGGTCAGTTTCTTTGTTGAGACTTCAAAGCTATTGGTTCAATTGCGATACAATTGCTAGGCCTTTTCAGAGGGCAGTTGAGAGTCAATCACATTGCTGTGGCTCTGGAGTCACATGTAGACCAGACCAGGTGTGGAGGGCAGATTTTCTTCCTTCCAGGACATTAGTGAGCTAGATGGGTTTATTCAGGACAAAGTGAGGACTGCAGGTGCTGGAGGTCAAAGCGGAAGAGTATGGTGCTGGAAAAGCACAGCCGGTCAGGCAGCATCTGAGGAGCAGGAGGATCGACATTTGATTAAGAGCTTATGCTCGAAACCTTTACTCTCCTGCTTCTCAGATGCTGCCTGACCCGCTGTGCTTTTCCAGCACCACATTCTTCAACAGATGGGTTAATTCGACAATTGTCATCTATAGACTTTTAATTCCAGATGTTTCTGGTTTTTTAATTATTGAATTCAAATTGAGTCCAAATTCCACCATCTGCGAGATTCAAACCCAGGTCCCTGTCCAGTACCTGAGTTTTGGGATAAATAGTCTCGTGATAATACCAATAAGCCATTGCCTCCCCCATGTTTCCACCAGTGCATCACTGCATTAATGCTTCGCTAGAGTGGCAGGCTCTAAGATTAAGAGCACAAGTGTCTGAAGTGGGACTTGAATTCTTTAATGTGTACCTCAAACTGTTAAGACTGACTGACATGACTACAAATCTTTTGAAGATCAAATGTCACAAGAACGTCCATTTGATCTAACCTGATTCATCCGTCTACACCAATTACAACATCATTTCATTGATTCTTAAGAGATTCTGGGACTTGTGCTTCCACTATTCTATCTAAAAGGTCATTTCAAGCAATCGACACTTTGTATAAAGAAGAATGTCCCAAGGTCTATTTTCAAAGCACCCTAATCCACTTTGAAATCTCTTCCCCTTTTTCTTCTCCTGCAGTTAACTTTAATGTAATTTTCTGGGTCAAATCTTATACCATTAATAATTTTAGTTGATGTTCATAGCTGTAAGCTTCAAAAACTAAACTTTACTCAATGCAATAGATCTGTAGTGTGCAATGTTATTGACTTGAAATAGACTATCAAATCTGATATGAATGTGTTTGCATTGGTAAAGCTCTTAGTGTTGCAAAAGAATCAACAATTCCCTCCAATTGAATAAGAATTCTTCACAACTTGTAAATAGCCATTCAGCCTCACAGAGTTATTTCCATCTGAACTTACCTACTGGCATTATTAGACAATGAAGCTCTATTCATTCTATCGATGGTGTTACAATGTATGGGTGCATGCCTTGCTTTGATCGCTTCGATAGCAACCCAGAAAGACTGTGCAGGTAGGAGCCTCACACAGGTACCTGCTCCCAGGGAGCCAGTGTTAATCTGCAGCATGCTACACAAATCACAATCTCATCCCCTGTTTACATAGACTCTGTTTGCTGTCAGCTCACTTAATAAATCCCGTTGTCTCTCCAACACTTGGTTGATGTGGCAGTGTCAATATTATTATGTTTCCAAAATACTAGCTATCACTTCCCTTGTACCTGGACTGTGACCCTTTTGGAGGGATGGATTTTGCTGAGATCCCTGTATTACAGACAGGGTCTTACACACAGACAGCATTCACCATGAGGGGTCCCTCATGTTCCATACCTCAGCAGGTGGAAGAGCAGTAGCATTGAGCTGACTATTTTCTGAAATACTTGTCTGCCTTTGAGCTTTCAATAGTTTTGGAAAACTTACTCCTGTATTAACATATTCAAAAAATTGTGTTTTTTAAAATTATTAACAATAGTGGCACAGTGGCTCAGTGGGGCAGCACGATGGCTCAGTGGTTAGCACTGTTGCCTCACAGCGCAGGGACATGGGTTCGATCTCAACTTTGGGTGACTGCGTGGAGTTTGCATGTTCTCCCCACGTGTGTGTGGGTTTCCTGGTTTACACCCACAATCCAAAGATGTGCAGGTTGGCTGGATGAGTCATGCTCAATTGCCCATAGCGTCTAGGAACGTGTAGGGAAATTAGTTATGGGAAATGCAGGAGTCGGATGGGGAGGGGTGCTGTTTGAAGAGTTGGTGTGGATGTAATGACCTGTTTCCACACTGTAGCGATTCTGTGAAGTGCTGGTGGATTGATCTGATTTGCCAGCTCAACTTCTCAAATCATAGAGATGTACATTATGGAAATAGACCCTTCAGCTCAATTTATCCATGCTGACCAGATATCCTAAATTAATCTAGTCCCTTTTGCCAGCATTTGGTCCATATCCCTCTAAACCCTTCCTATTCATATACCAATCCAGATGCCTTTTAAATGTTGTAATTGTACCACATCCTCTGGCAGCTCATTCCATGCACACACCACTCTCTGCATGAAAACGTTGCCCCTTAGGTCCAACTTAAATCTTTTCTGTCTCACCTTAAACCTATGTCCTCTAGCTTTGGACTCTTCCTAGATAAAATAGGGACTCATGTCTCATCCAAAAGACAGTATTTCCTCCAATTCTCAAGGGCTGAGCTCAAGCAACCTTGGACTGCAACTTCATTATCATTGGAGAAACTCAATTGGACTCACCACATCAACACAGGGGCTACAAGAGCAGGTAAGACTCTGGGAATACTGCAGTAAGTAACTCACCCCCTGACTACCCAAAGCCTGTCCATCATCTGCAAGGCACAAATCTGTAACACGATGGAATGCTCCCCACTTGCCTGGATTGGTGCAGCTCCAGCAACACTTAAGAAGCTTGACACCAACCAGGACAAAGTAACCTGCTTGATTGTCACAACAAACAGGAAGGAGCGAAGGAATTCTGGGAAGGTGAGTCTAACGGTTTAAAAACCTTCGTTCAGGTGTCGAGGCCTCCATTTGCCGAGAGGTGCAAGGGAGGAGAGAAGGAATTCTGGGGAGTTTTTATGTGGATGAGATCTAAGCCCAAGACCCTATACCGTAGGGCCTCCCTCCCACACACCTCCTCTAACCTTACTAAGAGTTTGTAAACTAGTTATGTTTTCAGGTTTTTCTTTATTTTCTTCTCTTCCCTTGTTTAGTTCTGTGCGGGCTTTCAGAGTAACGGGATATGGATGTCAGGTCAGTTGCATGTTCCTCCTGCAGAATGTGGCAGGTGAGAGCGACTTCACATGTCTCTGTCAACTACATCTGCGGGAAGTGCACCCAACTCCAGCTCCTCGAAAACCGAGTTAGGGAACTGGAGCAGGAGCTGGATGAGCTAAGGATCATCCGGGAGATTGAGGGGGAAATTGAGAGGATGTACAGGGAGGTGGTCACTCCTCAGACACAGAATAAGGACAGCTGGGTTACAGTCGGGGGAGGAAAGGAAACAAACAGATAGAGGAGGGATCCCCTGTGGCCATTCCCCTCAGCAATAAGTATACCGTTTTGGATACTGCTGGTGGGGACAGCCTACCAGGGGAAAGCCATAGTTGACAGGTCTCGGGCACTGAGGCTCAGAAGGGAAGGGGGGAAATAGAAAAGTGCTAGTGGTAGGGGACTCAATCGTTAGACGGATAGACAGGAGATTTTGTGGTCAGGAACGGGACTCCTGGAAGGTACGTTGCCTCCCTGGTGCCAGGGTCCAGGATGTCGCCGATCAGGTTTACAAGATTCTGAAGGGGGAAGGTGAGCAGCCAGAAATCGTGGTACATATTGGCGCCAATGATATAGCCAGGAAAAGGATTGAGGACCTGAAAAGTGACTACAGAGAGTTAGGTTGGAAGCTGAAGAGCAGGACAAGTAGAGTAGTTATCTCAGGTTTGCTACCGGTGCCACAAGATAGTGAGATGAGGAACAGTCAGCGAGTGCAGCTTAACACGTGGCTGCGTGGCTGGTGCAGGAGGGAGGACTTCAGATACCTTGACCATTGGGATACCTGCTGGGGAAGGTGGGATCTGCCCATGAAGGATGGGTTGCACCTGAACTGGAGGGGCACAAATGTCCTGGGTGTTCTCCACTTTGGTTGTGCGATTTGAGAGGGTTTAAACTAATTTGGCAGGGGGTTGGGAATCGGAGCCATATGTATAAGAGGGGATCGGTTGCAGACAGGGCAGTGACAGGGTATATTGAATCTATTAGGAAGGTTTCTCACGTGATGAAATAAAGGGATCAGTTAAAGTGTGTCTGCTTTAATGCAAGGAGTGTCCGGAATAAGAGTGACAAACCTAGAGCATGGATCAGTACATGGGGCTAAGATGTTGTGGCCGTAACAGAGACGTGGGTTTCACAGGGGCAGGAATGGTTGCTTGATCCAGGGTTTAGAACGTTTAGAAAGACCAGGGAGGTTGGAAAAAGAGGAGGGAGTGTAACATTGCTAATCAGAGAGTGCATAACAGCTTCAGAAACAAAGGTTGTTGAGGAAGGTTTGTCTACTGAGTCAGTATGGGTGGAAATTAGGAACAGTGAGGGATCAGCCACCGCATTGGGGGGTGTCTACAGACCAGCTATTAGCAGTAGAGAGATTGAAGATCTCATAGGCGGGCACATTCTGTAAAAATGCAAAAGTAGCAGAGTTGTTGTTATGAGTGATTTCAACTTTTCCAATATGGACTGGAACCTCCTAAGTGGAAATGG
>NC_057716.1:98206548-98224914 GCF_004010195.1 Chiloscyllium plagiosum
AAACGTACTAATCACGACCTGTACATTTTCATCCAAGTCATTGATATAGATAACAAACAGGAATGGGCCCAGCAACGACATCAGTACTCTAGAGCTGGATGAGGGAAAAACACCTGGTTCTCAGCAGATTGCTAAAGTGCAAATACCTACTCAGCCCCAGGAAAGAGAAGATCCCATACTCCACACCAATAGTAACTTCAGACAGAGAACCACAGGCATGGGCATAGAAAAGTGCATTCCATCACTCTGAAGATGGGAGAAAAATGCTGATGGAGAAAGAGAATGGGTGACCAAAAGGCAGAGAAAGAGCAGGAAGGCTGTGCAGGTGTCCCCTGCGGTCATCTCCCTCCAAACAGGTATACCATTTTGGATGTTGGGGGAGATGGCTCACCAAAGGAAGGCAGAGAATGGGTGACCAAAAGGCAGAGAAAGAGCAGGAAGGCTGTGCAGGTGTCCCCTGCGGTCATCTCCCTCCAAAACAGGTATACCATTTTGGATGTTGGGGGAGATGGCTCACCAAAGGAAGGCAGCAGGAGCCAGGTTCATGACACCATGGCTAGCTCTGCTGCTCAGAAGGGTGGGAAAAGAGTGGAAGGGTTATAGTCATAGGGGATTCAATTGTAAGGGGAGTAGATAGGTGGTTCTGTGGTCGAAAACGAGGCTCTGAAATGATATGTTGCTTCCCCGGTGCAGGGGTCAGGGATGTCTCGGATCGGCTGCAGGACATTGTTAAGGGGGAGGGTGAACAGCCAGTTGTCGTGGTGCATACAGGCACAAACGAAATAGGTAAAAAATGGGATGAGGTCCGACAAGCAGAATTTAGGGAGTCAGGAGCCAAGTTAAAAAGTAGGACCTCAGAGGTAGTAATCTCATGATTGCTACCAGTGCCATGCACTAGTCAGAGTCAGAATGATAGAATAACCAGGATGAATGTGTGGCTTGAGAGATGGTGTAGGAGAGAGGGTTTCAGACGTTTTAGGATATTGGGAGCAGTTCTGGGGAAGGGGGACTATTACAAATTGGATGGTCTCCACCTGGGCCGGACTGGAACCAATGTCCTTGGGGGCGCTTTTGCTTCCTCAGATGGAAGATGGTGGTGGTGTGAACCGCTGTTGGTGAGGGTTTAAACTAATGTGGCAGGGGGATAGGAACCAAATGAGGTTAGAGGACAGTAATGAATCAGTAACTAAAGCCTGTAAGGAACTAGATAATGAAGCATGACTAAGGAGAAGAGGAGGCAGAAAGTAGGTGATCAATGCAAAGGGACTGGTGGTGTGACATGCATTTGTTTTCATGCAAGACGTATAGTAGGTAAGGCAGATGGACTTAGGACTTGGATTAGTACCTGGGAGTATGATATTATTGCTATTACTAAGACTTGGTTGAGGGAAGTGCATGATTGGCAGCTAAACATCACAGGATATCAATGCTTAAGGCAGGATAGAGAGGGAGGTAAAAGGGGTGGAGGAGTTGCATTTCTGGTCAGGGAGGATATCAAAGCTGTGCTGAAGGAGGGCACTATGGAGGACTCGAGCAGTGAGGCAAAATGGACACAGTTCAGAAATAGGAAGAGTGTGGTAACAATGTTGGGATGTACTATAGGCCTCCCAACAGAAAACCTGGGATAGAGGTACAAATATATAACCAGGTCATGGAAAGATGTAGGAGCAGCAGGGTGGTGGTAATAGGAGATTTTAATTTTCACAACATTGACTGGGATCCACTTTGTGTTAGAGGACTAGATGGAGCAGAATTTGTAAGGAGCATCCTGGAGCATGTTCTAGAGCAGTGTTGTTGGGAAATGAGCCCGGCCAGGTGTTTGATGTTTCAGTAGGGGATTACTTTGGGAATAGTGATCACAATTCCATAAGTTTTAGAATACTCATTGACAAAGACAAGAGTGGTCCTAAAGGAAGAGTGCTAAATTGGGGGAAGGCCAACTATACCAACATTCGGCAGGAGCTGGGAATGTAGATTGGGAGCAGCTGTTTGAAGGGAAATCCACATTCGATATGTGGGAGGCTTTTAGAGAGAGGTTGATTAGAGTTCAGGAGAGATATGTTCCTGTGAAAATGAGGGATAAAAATGGTAAGGTGAGGGAACCATGGATGACAGGGGTAATTGTGAGACTAGCTAAGAGAAAAAAATTATGCATACATAAGACCTAGGCGACTGAAGACAGACAAAGCTTTGGAAGAATATCGGGAATGTAGGATCAATCTGAAACGAGGAATGAAGAGAGCTAAAAAGGGATCATGAGATATCTTTAGCAAACAGGGTTAAGGAAAATCCCAAAGCCTTTTCTTCATACATAAGGAGCAAGAGGGTAATTAGACAAAGGGTTGGCCCACTCAAGCACAAAGGAGGGAAGTTATGCGTGGACTCAGAGAAAATGGATGAGATTCTTAATGAGTACTTTGAGTTGGTATTCACCGAGAAGAAAGACATGATGGATGTTGAGGTTAGGGATAGATCTTTGACTAGTCTAGGTCAAGTTAGCATAAGGATGGAGGAAGTGCTGTGTATTCTAAAAGACATTAAGGTAAACAAGTCCCCAGGTCTGGATGGAATCTATTCCAGGTTACTGAGGGAAGTGAGAGAGGAAATAGCTCGGGCTTTAACAGATACCTTTGCAGCATCCTTGAACACCGGTGAGGTCCCAGAGGACTGAAGAATTGCTAATGCTTTCCCCTTGTTTAAGAAGGGTAGCAGGGATACTCCAGGTAATTATAGACTGGTGAGCCTGACGTCAGTGGTAGGGAGGCTGCTGGAGAAGGTACTGAGGGATACGATCTATTCCCATTTAGAAGAAAATGGGCTTATCAGTAATGGGCAGCATGGTTTTGTTCGGGGAAGGTCATGTCTTACAAACCTATTAGAATTCTTTGAGGAGGTGATAGAGTTGATTGATGGGGGAAGGGCTGTCATACACATGAACTTTAGTAAGGTGTTTAACAAGGTTCTCCATGGTAGGCTGATGGAAAAAGTGAAGTTGCATGAGGTTCAGGGTGTTCTAACCAGATAGATAGAGAACTAACTGGGCAACAGGAGACAGAGAGTAAGAGTGGAAGGGAGTTTCTCTAAATGGAGGCCTGTGACCAATGGTGTTCCACAGGGATCCGTGTTGGGACTGCTGTTGTTTGTGATATATCTAAATGATTTGGAGGAAGGTATCGTTTGCTGGATTAGCAAGTTTGCAGATGACACCAAGATTAGTGGAGTAGCAGATAGTGAAAGAGATTGTCAGAATATTGACAGATTGGAAAGATGGGCAGAGAAATGGCAGATGGAGATCAATCCAGGCAAATAGAACATAGAACATAGAAGAATACAGCGCAGTACAGGCCCTTTGGCCCTCGATGTTGCGCCGATCCAAGCCCACCTAACCTATACTAACCCACTATCCTCCATATACCTATCCAATGCCCGCTTAAATGCTCATAAAGAGGGAGAGTCCACCACTGCTACTGGCAGGGCTTGTACACCTCAATCAAGTCACCCCTAAACCTTCTTTTCTCTAATGAAAACAGCCCCAAGTGTCTCAGTCTTTCCTCCTACGATCTTCCTTCCATACCAGGCAACATCCTGGTAAACCTCCTCTGCACCCGTTCCAGTGCCTCCACATCCTTCCTATAGTATGGTGACCAAAACTGCACACAATATTCCAGATGCGGCCGCACCAGAGTTTTATACAACTGCATCATGACCTCAGTACTCCGGAACTCAATTCCTCTACCAATAAAAGCCAGTACGCCATATGCCTTCCTCACCGCACTATTTACCTGGGTGGCAACTTTCAGAGATCTGTGTACATGGACACCAAGATCCCTCTGCTCATCCACACTACCAAGTATCCGACCATTAGCCCAGTACCCCATCTTTTTGTTATTTTGTTATTAATGTGAGGTGATGCATTTTGGAAGATCCAATTCAAGAGTGAACTATATAGTAAATGGAAACATCCTGGGGAAAATTGATTTACAGAGAGGTCCGGGTGTTCAGGTTAATTTTTCCTGAAGGTGGCAATGCAGGTCGATAGAGTGGTCAAGAAGGCATACGGCATGCTTTCCTTCACTGGACAGGGTATTGAGTACAAGAGTTGGCAGGTCATGTTACAGTTTTATAGGACTTTGATTCGGCTGCATTTGGAATACTGCGGACTGTTCTGGTTGCCACATTACCAAAAGAATGTGGATGCTTTGGAGAGGGTGCAGAGGAGGTTCACCAGGATGTTGTATGGTATGGAGGGCACAAGCTATGAAGAGAGTTTGAATACATTAGGATTATTTTCATTAGAAAGACAGACGTTGAGCTGGGACTCGATTGAGGTCTACAAAATGATGAGAGGTGTAGACAGGGTGGATAGCAAGAAGCCTTTTCCCAGACTGTGGAACTCAATTACTAGGGGTCACGAGTTCAAGGTGAGAGGGGAAAGGCTTAGGGGAGATATACGTGGAAGGTTCTTTATGCAGAGGGTGGTGGGTGCCTGGAATGCATGAATGGGCAGGGAGCAGAGGGATACAGACCGTTAGAAAATAGGCAGCAGGTTCAGATAGAGGATCTGGATTGGTGCAGGCTTGGAGGGCCGAAAGGCCTGTTCCTGTACTGTAATTTTCTTTGTTCTTTGTTTTCTTTGTTCTTTGAGATTGATGCTCATGAAAGAAACAGAGGGATGAGGGACAGTGACCTCTCTCTAGGTCCCTCTTCCTCAAAGGAGACAGTATGGTGTCTGTATACACATACCAGGGTGAGGAAACATACAGATCACTCAGAAATCTCTTCTCAGGAGGCTGCAGAAGTATCGCGCCCCTCACCCCACCTTCATCCTACCTGGAATTCTCAACCCTGTGGGAGTTCAGACCAACAAGAAACCAGCATCTGGCTTTCAGCACACCTCAGTGTTCTAGCCTCAGCTTCCCTCACCCAAATCTCCCAGGCTCAGCGGCTCCACCATAACAACAAAATGTGGTGGAGAAACTGGAGAAGCTTCCACTGGAGGTTTGATCCTGGTCTTGGACTTCCAGCCATATGTATCCCTCATCCATTCCTATAGATTATGACAAGCAACATGAATTCGACTGGGACAACACTACTATTATAGGACAAGCCAAACAGAGAACAGCCAGGGAATTCCTAGAGGCATGGCACTCATCCACAGATTCAATCAATAAGCACATCGACCTGGACCCAATATACCGACCACTGCAGCGGACAGCTGGAACTGACAACCGGAAACAATAGATTCAAACCACTACAAATGGCAGAGGAAAGATCACAGAAGCGCTTCACAGGAGGCTCCCAAGCACTGGAGATGTCACCTAGACAGGGGACGAAACGTCTGCAACACAAATTCCCAGCTCGGCGAACAGAACGTTTTACTCATACGTGAGGAATAAGAAAATGATCAGGGAGATGGTAGGGCCGATCAGGGATAGCGTAGGGAACTTGTGTGTGGAGTCTGAGTAGATAGGGGAAACACTAAATGAGTTTTTTGCTTCAGTTTTCACCAAGGAAAGGGAACTTGTTATAAATGAAAACTTAGAGTAGAGTAGCTTGATGAAGATGATGTGCTAGAAATTTTGGAAAACATTAAGATTGATAAGTCCCCAGGGCCAGACCAGATTTATCCTAGGATGCTTTGGGAAACGATAAAGGAGGTTGCTAAGCTGCTGGCGAGGATATTTGCCTCCTCACTCTCCATGGGAGTCATACCTTAGGATTGGAAGGAGGCGAATGTTGCTCCTCTTTTCCAGAAGAGTAATAGGGAAATCGCTGGCAATTACAGACCAGTCAGTCTTATGTCTGTGGTCAGCAAAGCTTTGGAAAGAATTCTGAGGGATAGATGTATGACTATTTGGCAAAGCATAGTGTGATTAAAGGCAGTCAGCATGGCTTTGTGAGAGGCAGGTCACAAATCTTATTGAGTTCTTGAGGAGGTGTCAAGACAAGTCGATGACGGTCGGGCAGTGGATGTGGTGTATATGGATTTCAGCAAGGCATTTGATAGGGTTCCCCATGGTAGGCTCATTCATAAAGTCAGGAGGTATGGGATACAGGGAGATTTGGCTATCTGGATTCAGAATTGACTGGCTGACAGAAGGCAGAGAGTGGTTGTAGATGGAAAGTATTCTACCTGGAGGACAGTGTTGAGTGGGTCCCACAGGGCTCTGTACTTGGGCCTCTGCTGTTTGTAGTTTTTATGAGTGACTTGAATGCGGAGATTGAGGGGTGTGCTAGTAAATTTGCAGATGACACAAAGGTTGGAGGTGTCGTCGATAGCATAGAGGACTACTGCAGGCTGCAGCATGACATAGACAGAATGCAGAGCTGGGCTGAGAAATGGCAGATGGAGTTCAACCTGGATAGATGCGAAGTGATGCATTTTGGAAGGTCAAACTCAAATGCTGAATATAGGATTAAGGACAGGATTCTTGGCAGTGTGGAGGAAGAGAGGGATCTGGGTGTGCAAGTACATAGATCCCTCAAAGTTGCCACCCAAGTGGATAGGGTTGTTAAGAAAGCATATGGTGTTTTGGCTTTTATTATCAGGGGGATCGAGTTTAAGAGCTGTGAGGTTTTGCTGCAGCTCTACAAGTCCCTGGTTTGAGGCCACACTGTGTCCAGTTTTGGTCACCCTACTATAGGAAAGATACAGAGGCTTTGGAGAGGATGCAAAGAGGGTTTACCAGGATGCTGCCTGGACTGGAGGGCTTGCCTTATGAAGAAAGGTTGAATAGGCTCGGACTTTTCTCTCTGGGGAGAAGCAGGAAGAGAGGAGACCTGATAGAGGTGTACAAAATAATGAGAGGAATAGATAGAGTCAATAGCCAGAGACATTTCCTCAGGGCAGGATTGACTAGTACGAGAAGTCATAGTTTGAAGATATTAGGAGGAAGGTATAAAGGTGACGTCAGAGGTAGGTTTTTTACACAAAGAGCTGTGAATGCATGGAATACGTTACCAGCGGTGGTGGTGGAAGTAGAGTCATTGGGGACATTTAAGCGACTGCTGGACATGCACATGGATAGCAGTGAGTTGAGGGGTGCGTAGGTTGTTACTATATTTTACATTCGGATTAAATCTCGGCACAACATTGTGGGCCAAAGGGCCTGTTCTGTGCTGTACTTTTCTATGTTCTTTGTTCTAAATGGGGTACATGAAATGATTTGATTGATCTATTTATTGTCACGTGTATCTTGTTACAAAATAGTTTGAAAAGTGCTGTACAATGTTGCCGCTTTCCGGGAAAATCTTAAAACACAGGAAGACAAGCCAAAATATAGAATACAAAGGCAGCAAAAGGAAGAAATAAGGAAATGCCCAAATGGTCTTAATATAAGAAACCACGAGAATTATCATCAATAAATGCTGGCCAATAATGCCCACATCCCTTGGAAGGATTTAAAAAACTGTTAGAGACTCTCAACAATATAAAAAGGGAATTAAATAAAACAGAGCCTGAGTGTCTTACAGCATGAATATCTACCTACAGCATGCAGACTGCAGCAGTTCAATAAGGTAGCTCACCATTACCTTTTCAAAGGCAACCAGTGATACCCATATCGTGTGAGTTAATTTTTAGAAAGGGAAAAAATATCCAACACAGCAGCTGACAAATTAATTTTAATTTCACTACATGTTCATTCTGTAGTTTTATTAATGTTTTCTCTTGTATTGCTTTATTAACGGCACGTCTCAATTCAGTATTATCTGCAAATTTTAAAATTGCACATCCTACCCCAGAATCAGAATCCTTCACGTAAATGAAGAAGTTGTCGTCCAGGTATTCATCACTGTGGAACAGCCATTGTAAATTTCTGCATCCTGAGTGGTTACCCTCAACTCTCATTCGGCTTTCTGTTTTGTAGCCAGCTTATTATTCTGCAAACTATGCACATGCTGTGATTTTATTCATGTGTTCACTAAACTGAAAAGCCAAATATATTAAATCTGCAGTCTATTCTTTCTGTTACTTTGTCAAAAAATTCAATAAAGTTTGTCAAGCATGACCTTCCCTTTTGCAATCCTTTGCTGGCTATTCTTTATTATATTTTCAGTTTCTAGATGTTTGTTCTGTGACACCTTTGATTAAAGGTTTCATCATCTTTCTTTGCGTGGACGTAAAGCTAATTTATCTCTAGATTCTTGGACTTATTCCATCTCTTTGTAAGTATAAGAATAACATTAGATATTTGTTAGTGCTCCAGAAATACACCATTTCTAATGATATATTATACTAATCTCAGAACCTTGGCCATCGTTACTCTAACTTCATTTAATATGAGTGCTTGCAGTATAAGGGGGTTTTACCACCTCTGGGTTAGATGACTTTCAGTCATTGCCCCAGTTTTTAAAGTCTTGTCTTCCCTGGTATGATCAGAGACAAAATAAAATGCACTATTTTTATCATCACATTTTTATTTGATCATGGGATGTGGGCGTTACAGTCTAGGCCACTATTTATAGTGTTAGTGAGTTTTGAGAAGATTTGTAGCTCAGGTTGACATTCTGGATATAGGTTTGCTCACTGAGCTGGAAAGTTCATTTTCAGATGTTTCATCACCATACCGGGTAACATCTTCAGTGAGCCTCCAGTGAAGCTTCGTCCGGAGGCTTACTGAAGGTGTTACCTTGTATGGTGATGAAACGTCTGAAAATAAACCTTCCAGCTCAGCGAGCAAACCTACATCTACTATTTATGGTCCCCAAAATGGATGGGTGATCTACTGCCTTGAATCATTTTCTTTGAATTCATAGTCATAGAGATGCACATCTCTCTCAACCCTTCCAATTCATATACCCATCCAGATGCCTTTTAAGTGTTGCAATTGTACCAGCCTCCACCGCTTCCTCTGGCAGCTCATTCCATACACGTACCACTCTCTGCATGATCAAATTATCCCTTAGGTCCCTTTTAAATCTTTCCTCTCTCACCTTAAACCTATGCCCTCTAGTTTCGAAATTCCCTAGCCTGGGAAAAAGACCTTGACTATTCCCCCTAATCATGCTCCTCATGATTTTTTAAACTTCTGTAAGGTGACCACTCAGTCTTCAATGCTTCAGGGAAAATGGCCCCAGTCTGTTCAGCCTCTCTTTACAGCTCAAACTTTCCAACCCTGGCAATACCCTTGTAAGTATTTTCTGAACCATTTCAAATGTTAACAACATCAGGAGGAACAGAATTGAATGCAGTTACAAGATTGAGTCAGGATAGAATTGGACTTTTTCCCCTGAAGCAGAAGAGGTTGAGGGGCAACTTTATAGAGGTTCTTAAAATCACAGGGGCCATAGATAAGGTCAATAGGCAAGGTCTTTTCCGCAGGATAGGAGAGTCTGAAACTGGAGGGCATACATTTAAAGTGAGAGGGAAAACATTTAAAAGGTATCTGAGGGGCAACCTTTTCAGAGGGTGTTGTGTATATGGAACAAGTTGCCAGAGGAAGTGGCAGAGGTGGATACAATTGCAACATTTACAAGGCATTTTAACAGGTATGTGGGTAGGAAATGTTGAGAAGGATATGGGCCAAATTCAGGCAAATGGGACTAGTTCAGTTCAGGAATCCAGGTCAGCATGGACGAGTTGGGCCGAAAGGCCAGTTTCCGTGCTGTATACGTCTATGACTCTGTTTGTGGTCTTTGGAGTGTGGGAACACCCACCAGTGTTGAGGAAGTGAGTTCAAAGATTTTGAACTAGCATCAGTGAAAATATTTCCAAGTGAGGAAGGTGAGACTTGGTGAATTTACAATGGTGGTGCTCACATGTATCTGTTGCTGTTGTCCTTCTGGGTAGCAGTAGCTAGAGGTTTGAGAGATGCTATTAAAGAGCCTTGGTGAGTTCATCTTTTCCATCTCTTTGTCTTTATCCCCAACTTTATTTAAATTTTCCATTGTCTATCTTCCCTTGGAAAATTTCCTGTTCATTGCAAGTTCTATTTTGCAATAGTTATTACATATGACCTCATCCCCCCCGCCCCTTATTAACACTTGTCACCTTCTCCATACAAACTCTTTTCTTTCCTTTCAATTTTACCCTCATCTCTTCCTCATAAAACACTAGAAACAAGGTGGCTTTAGGGGAACAGGTGAAATCTGACTGCAATTGAGAAACATTTTAGTGTTTTGCACTGCTCTTTGGTCTTTAATTTTGTTTTGTCGGTTTCACGTCCCTGGTTCAATTCCACCCCTGAAAATGAGCATTTGTTGTTAACTGGATCCTAGTTTACAGGGGAATTAGAAATAAAGGCACAAAGCTTCCCTTTGACGTGGCAAGTATGTACCATCTCATGAATCAGCCCAGTATGAGAGGATGCTATTTTAAAAGTTAGGATTGCCCTTTTAGTATCAAGATGAAAAGAATATTTTTCTCTGAGTGCTGTATGACTTTAGGTGAGCCATCTTCTGAGGCAGGGTGTTTCAGAGGTTTCATGTTGCAGCTGTACAAAACTCTGGCGCAACTGACTTGGAGTATTGCGTACAGTTCTGGTCACCGCATTATAGGAAGATGTGGAAGCTCTGGAAAGGGTTCAGAGGAGATTCACTAGGATGTTGCCTGGTATGGAGGGAAGGTCTTACGAGGAAAGGCTGAGGGACTTGAGGCTGTTTTCATTAGAGAGAAGAAGGTTGAGAGATAACTTAATTGAGACATATCAGATAATCAGGTTGGACAGTGAGAGCCTTTTTCCTCGAATGGCAATGGCTAGCATGAGGGGATTGAGAGGTTTAAATTGAGGGGTTATAGATAGAGGCCAGATGTCAGAGGTAGTTTCTTTACTCAGAGTGGTAGGAGCACGGAACGCACGGCCAACAACAATCATAGACTCGCCAGTTTTAGGGGTATTTAAATGGTCATTGGATAAGCATATGGACAAGAATGGAATAGTGTAGGTTAGTTGGGCTTCAGATTGTTTCTATAAGTCGGCACAACATCGAGGGCTGAAGGGCCTATAGTGCACTCTAATGTTCTATGTTCTACGTCCCATGAATAGATTCTTATCAGATCAGGGAATCAGGGAGTAAATCGGGTGGTATTTGAAGTAAGCAGACAGCAATGGTTCAAAAAAATGACAAAATGGTTTACTTCTGCTCCTATTTCAAATATGTTAATTACACACCAGATGGCCCGAGGTTTGGTCATAGAGGCAAGATATCAAACGTGTCTTGAGGAGGAAAGACAGAGAGGCAATGAGTGAATTTCAACATTATGGCCAAAGCAATGCAAAGCTTTTAATAAATCACATTGGAACATTGGGCAATGCACGGTCAGTCAAAATTCGAAGGAGTACAGATCATAGAGGCATAGAGTCATAGAGATGTACAGCACGGAAACAGACCTTTTGATCCTACCCGTCCATGCCTACCAGATATCTCCATGCCCCTCATGATTTTGTAAACCTCTATAAGGTCACCCCTCAGCCTCCAATGCTCCAGAGAAAACAGCCCTAGCCTATTCAGCCTCTCCCTATAGCTCAACATTCCCAACCCTGGCAACATCCTTGTAAATTTTTTCTGAACCCTATCAAATTTCAGATATCATAGTCACTTGAAAAAAATGGAGGTGAGGGAGGATTTGGAGGAGATGGAGGTTTGCAGGGAGAAATTCATGAATATATTTGAAAACGATGATGAGAATTTTAAAATCAAGATATCATTGAACTGGGAGCAAGTGTCTGCTCTGAACACAGGGATGATAGGAATGGGATTTAGTTAAAGATTTAGGTAGACCACACTACTGCCTCCCTCTCATACTGTCTCAGGATCCTGCGAGATACACACAGAGACCTTGTTAATTGTGGACAGATTGTGGGGAATCATGTGGTCTGTTCCACACTGCAGGAATCCTAGCCTCTTGTAGCCACTGTATTTATGACACAGCACGGCGGCACAGTGGGCGGCACAGCGGCACAGTGGGCGGCACGGTGGCACAGTGGTTAGCATTGCTGCCTCACAGCGCCAGAGACCCGGGTTCAATTCCCGCCTCAGGCAACTGACTGTGTGGAGTTTGCACATTCTCCCCGTGTCTGTGTGGGTTTCCTCCGGGTTGTCCGGTTTCCTCCCACAGTCCAAAAATGTGCAGGTTAGGTGAATTGGCCACGCTAAATTGCCCGTAGTGTTAGGTGCAAGGGTAAATATAGAGGAATAGGTCTGGGTGGGTGCGCTTCGGCAGGTCGGTGTGGACTTGTTGGGCCAAAGGGCCTGCTTCCACACTGTCAATAATCTAATCTAATCCAGTTCAGTTGCTGGTCAATGGTAACTCTCAGGATGTTGATAGTGGGTGATTCAGTACTGGTAACAATGTTGAATGGCAAGGGGTGATGGTTGCATTGTCTTACTGGGGACTGTCATTGCCTGGCACTTGTGTGACGCAAATGTTACTTGCTACTTGTCAGCCCAAGTCTGGATATTTTCCAGATCTTGTTGCTTTTAGACATGGACCTCAACACCTGAAAAGTTGTAAATGGTTCTGATTACACAAATATTCCTTCAGTATTTGGAGGTAAACTCAATCATTAATGAAGCAACTGAAGATGGTTGGGCCTAGGACACTACCCTGAGGTGTCCTGGAGCTGAGATGACTGACCACCAATAACCACAACCATCTTCCTATGTGCCAGTGTGACACCAATCAGTGGAGATATGATTTGGATTTTGCTCAGGTTCCTCAATACTGCACTGTCAAATGTTGGCTTCATGTTAAGGGCACTCAGTCACCTCATACCTCGAATTGAGCTCTTGTCCATTTCAGAACCAAAGCTGAACTGAGGTCAGAAGCTAAGTAACCCTGGCAGAACACAAACTGATGTTATTGACAAAGGTATTGCGAAGAAAATGCTGCTTGACAGCACTGTCGATAACACTTTCCACCACTTTGTTAACAATCAAAGGGTAGACTGGTTTTGTCTTGCTTTGTAAATATGGCACCTATGCAATTTTCCACTTTGCCAGGTAGATGTACTGGAACAGCTTGGTCAGAGAAGCAGCAAGTTCTGGAGCATAAGCCTTCAGTTCTGTTGCCAGGATGTCATCAAGGCTGATAGTCTTTGCAATATCCAGTCCCTCCAGCTGTTTCTGGATATCATACGCAGTGAATTGAATTGGCTGAAGACTGGCATCTCTGATGCCAGAGATATCTGGAGGATACTGAGATGCACCATCCACACGGTACTTCTGAGTGAAGATTTTTGCAAATTCTTCAGCCTCATGTTTTGCACTGAAGTGATTGGCTCTTCCATCATTGAGGATAGGGATATTTACGCAGCCTCCTTTTCTAGCAAAATGTTTAATTGTCTACCACAATTCATAATGGTATGTGGCAGAACTACAGAGCTTGGATCTGATCCATCAGCTGTGGAATTACTTAACTCTGTCTATCACTTACTGTTGGTCATGATTATCACACAAGTAATCCCACTTTGTAGTTTCACCAGGTTGACAACTCCTTTTTTAAGTATGCGGGAGAGGAAATGAGGAAGATGTTGAAATCCACATTAACCCCATGTGGTTCACAGGGTCCCAAGGCGATATATGAGATGTTCCTTCTCCAGGCATCGGGTGGTTATGGTTTGGCGATGGAGGAGGTTCTGGGCCTTCCACCCACATTATTCCAGTCCCAAGTCTCCAACGCGCCACCACCCTCTGGACCCGTCCTTCACTGTCACCTCTGACCTATCACCTTCTCCCTCACCTTCATCCACCTATCACTTTCCCAGCTACCTCACCACAACCCCACCCCCTTCCAATTTATCTCTCAGTCCCAATCCACAAGCCTCATTCCTGATGAAGGGCATATGCCTGAAATGTTGATTCTCAGAAAGTGGAGTCCCAGGTCGACAGGGCAGTGAAGTAGGTTTTTGATACCCTGGCCTTCATCAGTCAGGACACTGAGTCTCGATGTTGGGAAGTTATGTTGCAGTTTTACAGGATTCACTTGGAGTATTGTGTTCAGTTTTGGTCACCTTGCTATAAGAGGGATGTTATTAAACTGGAAAGGGTGCAGAAGAAATTTACAAGGATGTTGCCTGGACTCAATGATCTGAGTTATGGGAAGAGGTTGCACAAGCTAGGACTTTTTTCTTTAGAGCATAGGAGACTGAGGGGGGAGGGAGGGACCTTATAGAGGTGTATAAGATCATGAGAGGCATGGAGAGGGTGAATGCATTTAGTCTTTTTCCCAGGGTTGGGGAATCAAGGACGAGAGGCCATCAGTTTAAGGGAAGAGGAGAAAAGAATAAAAGGGAATTTGAGGGGCACCTTTTTGACACAGAGGGTAGTACGCATATGGAATGAGCTGCCAGCAGAGGTGGTTGAGGCAGATACATTAACAACATTTAAAAAGCATTTGGACAAATACATGGATAGGAAAAGTTTAGAAGGATATGGGCCAAGTGCAGGGAAATGGGGTCAGCGTGGATGGACATTTTGGTCAACATGGACCAGTTTGGGCCAAATGGCCTGTGCTCTAGGATACTATAATTCCATGACTCTATGTCTCTAATAAAGTGAAACACTATACATTGAGGAATAGTGCCACACAATGCAAAAAACCAAACTTGGACTCCATGATGACTGCAGTCTTTACTCATGGACAAATATAACTGTCACAGGTACATTAATGAGGATGAAGTCAAGTATGTTTTTCCCTGTTGGTGGTTCCCACATTGCCTGCCACAGATTTTGGACCACTTTCTTTTCAGACAAAACTAGTTTGTTCAGTAGTGGTGCAGTTGAGGCAGTTAGTGATAGATATCACCAACCCAGAGTAAATTCTTCACTATTGTCACTCTTCAGTGCTTCCTTCAATTGCTGAGCAACCTGAAGGAGCACTGGTCATCAGTGGAGGGGAATATATGTGTCATGATAATCAGCAGGAAGTTTCCTTGCCCATGCTTTGGCTGATGCCATTGGTCACGTGGTTCTAGAGTCTCTGTTGAGGGCATCCTGGGCAACACCCTCCTGACTGTATACCACTGTGCAGCGACCTGGGCAGGGACTGTAGGGCTGGTGGGACCCGACATACTAGGAGTGGTGACATTGTTGCCTGGGGCGTGTAAAGTAGGATCCTCTGCAGAACTGGCAGCATCCGTGAAGAGAAAGCAGAGTTTAACATTTCAATCCAGGAACCTTTACTCAGTTCTGTTTAACATTTGGAAGTTCCAATGGAAGGGTTATCGTCCAAACTTTAATGCATTTTCTGTCTCATGTATATATTATAGACTTCATCAACCCAAGTGCAGTATCAATTACCTACTTTCCCCTAGTTTTTACCCTTGGTTGTGTCCTATAGCACACATCACACACCCAGATTTCTCATCAAGACAATTTCAGGTGGATATGATGCTCATTTTATCCCATGTATATCACAATAAAGATTTTTTAAAAAGGTGTTGAATTTTATTCATGAGTTTTTAAATGATCTAATTTCATAATTCCAGAAATACATTAACATTGAGATAACTATTTATGATCAAACATTGCTGCAAATCATGGAAGCCATTTAAATTACTCAGTGAATAATTCCAACTTCTCAGTAGATATTACAGTTTTATCTGAATAACGAGCTAATGGTTTGCTCTAAAATTGTTAATTCCAATATTCTAGTGTCTGGAACACATGATGAATGCTTCAAAGAGACAATGGTTTTCTTTCATAATATAGGATTCATCCTGTTTTAAAGAAAATTCTTGATGACAGATGAAATAAACCACTCCCTTCCCCACTGAAACTCAGTAGCAGCAATGTGCATCATCTACAAAGTGCACTACAAAATTAAAATCACCACAAAACTTTGGACAGCACATCTAGAAGGACCTGGATGTTTGGATATATCACCACCTGCAAGTTCCCTTCTAAGCTACTCACACTTGGAAACATAGTCATTCCTTCACTATTGGTGGGTCAAAATTCTGGAGCTTCTTCCCGTATGGCATTGTGGGTCTACTTACGACACATGGACCATAGCAGTTCAAGGCAGCAGCATGCCAATACTTTCTCGAGGGCAACTAGGGTTGGGCAATTGATTCCTGATTAAGGGCTTCTGCCCGAAACATCGATGTTCCTGCTCCGCGGATGCTGCCTGATCTGCTGTGCTTTTCCAGCACCACCATAATCTTGACAATAAATGTTAGCCCAGTTAGTGATGCTCACATCCCACGAGTGAATAAAAAAAAAAACATGCTGAACAAACACCTTGTGGGCATGAGGAGCTGGATTACTTCCCATATTCCTAAAATCCAGTTAATCTTGCACCACAAATTGGAAAGCTGAGGATTTTGGCGAATGACAACTTGTGTCCTTGACTAGTGAGATTTAAAGGTTGAGTGAAGAATACCACAAGAGAAGGATGAGAGAAACCACACGTGGAAACAAGAATAAAGAAAAAGTAAAGAGGAAACAGTAAGGACTGCAGATGCTAGGATTTGATTTAAGAGGGTAAAGAGGCAGATAGAAGAGACGATTAAACATTTTCAAGCCCTCACTATTTAAGAAATATTCTGCACCTTTATTCCTTCTACTATCACTTATCCACATCTTATCTCCCATCTGCTATGCTTTTACAGATTTACCTTTCAGTTCTGGAAGTGGCTGCTACAGATGTGTTTGTCTATGGTCACACTGGTGTCCAGCAGCTCCCACATTTTGCACGCCCCCTGTCCTGACATCATTATTTTACTTTACTTAATTTATTAAATGTGATAGAATGCAAATTCTTTACACTTTATTGTAATTCAATTTAAAAGGCATCAATTGTCACATCTCACTGAGGTAGGCACACTGGAAATCAAGCCTCACTATTCTTAGAGTCATCACAAAAGTTAAAGATGTACAATGCACAGAATTCCCTAAATTACCTGACTTGCAGACCTAGATTGACAGAAAGTGCAGACCAGGTTCCAGTAGTTAAGAATTACTACTTATTACAAGTAACTAGGTACCAGCTTTCAAGCTATAGGTAGACGGCTTTTGCCTGAAACGTCGATTTCGCTGCTCCCCGGATGCTGCCTGAACTGCTGTGCTCTTCCAGCACCACTAATCCAGAATCTGGTTTCCAGCATCTGCAGTCATTGTTTTTACCTCCTAGACAATAAGTCTGTCATAGGGTCATAGAGTCATACAGCATGGAAACAGACTCTTCGGTCCAACTCATTCATGCTGACCAAGTTACCCAAACTAAACTAGTCCCACTTCCTGGAGTTTGGCCCACTTCCCTCTAAACCCTTTCCTGTTCATGTATTTATCCAAATGTCTTTTAAATTTAAACTCTACCTGCACCCAACACTTCCTCTGGCAGTTCATTCCACACATGAATCGCCCTTTTTATGAAAATGTTACCTCTCGAGTCTCTTAAATCTTTCTCCTGTCAACTTAAAAGTATGCCCCCTAGTTTTGAACTCCCTACCTGAAGGAAAAGTCATTTGCTAGTGACGTTATCGATGCCCCTCATGAAGTATAAACCCCTATAAGTTCACGCCTCAACCTCCTCAGCATATATCGTTTTACTAATTAAAACTGTAATCCCCTTTGAATTTCCCTTTACACAGACAAAGAAAAATGTAAGAGTTATAGATGAAAGGCAGTTCAGTGGTTCCTGTTCACAGGATTTGTTAGATTGCTGCTTCTTAATCATTTTTCTAAAGGAATTTCCATTAGTTTGCAAGTGGCGTAGGGTGTCAGGATCTGTTATAAAAATGTATTTGACTTATCAGTTTAAAGAGCCACCACAGAAGGAAAGAAACCCATTTATGACAGAGAAACAAAACTCCTGAGATGATGGCTTTTTGCATCTTGCTCACAACCTCAAGCTGTTCCTGGGAACTAGTCACTCTAGCTGGTAGTCAGAAGGCTTCTGTCATCATTAAGTGGTCACTAGGATATAGGTCAATCAGCTACTTGTACCAAACAGAGGTCTATTTGCACAATCATAGAATAGAATCCCTACAGTGTACAAACAGGTCATTTGGCCTATTAGAGTCATAGAGTCATAGAGATGTACAGCATGGAAACAGACCTTTTGATCCTACCCGTCCATGCCTACCAGATATCCCAATCTGTTCCCACCTGCCAGCAACCAGTCCATATCCCTCCAAACCCTTCCTATTCATATACCCATCCAAATGCCTCTTAAATTTGCAATTGTACCAGCCTCCACCACTTCCTTTGGCAGCTCATTTCATACCTGTACCACCCTCTGTGTGAAAAAGTTGCCCCTTAGGTCTCTTTTATATCTATCCCCTCTCACCCTAAACCTAGTTCTGGATTCTCCAACCCCAGGGAAAAGACTTTGTCGATTTACCCTATCCATGCCCCTCATAATTTTGTAAACCTCTATAAAATCACCCCTCAGCCTCCAATGCTCCAGGGAAAACAGCCCCA
>NC_057716.1:98225605-98229907 GCF_004010195.1 Chiloscyllium plagiosum
GGGGGGCGTGGACCTGACCAGGTAGTCACGGAGGGAATGGTTTTTGCAGAAAGCGGAAAGTGGTGGGGAGGGAAATATATCCCTGGTGGTGGGGTCTGTTTGGATGTGGTGGAAATATCGGCAGATGATGTGGTTAATGTGAAGGTTGGGAGAGTGGAAAGTGAGGACCACGGGGGTTCTGTCCTTGTTACGGTTAGATGGGTGTGGTTTGAGGGCAGAGGTGCGGGATGTGGATGAGATGCATAGGACGGAATCTTCAACCATGTGGGAAGGGAAATTGCAATCTCTAAAGAAGGAGGCCATCTGGTGTGTTCTGTGGTAGAACTGGTCCTCCTGGGAGCAGATACGGCGGAGGCGGAGGAGTTGGGAATACGGGATGGCATTTTTGCAGGAGGTGGGGTGGGAAGAGGTGTAATCCAGATAGCTGTGGGAGCCGGTGGGTTTGTAAATAATGTCAGTGTCAAGTTGGTCATCACTAATGGAGATGGAGAGGTCCAGGAAGGGGAGGAAGATGTCAGAGATGTTCCAGGTGAATTTAAGGTAGGGGTGGAATGTGTTGGTGAAGTTGATAAACTGCTCAACCTCCTCGCGGGAGCACGAGGTGGAGCTGATGCAGTCATCAACACTCAGTTTAACCATTGGACAAGCGGCTATGTAACAATGCCTCAGTTTAACCATTGGACAAGCGGCTATGTAACAATGCTATGTAACAATGCTATGTAACAATGCATACAGTATGCGTTAGGTTACTAACCTTCAAAAAAATTATAAATCACCCGGCCATTCTTAGCTCTTCAAGCCTATCTTTTCTCATTTCAATCCACAATTAAAAATACAGGAAATAAAAGTTAAGAGACAGTTTTAAACACAATTATGTACTTTTTTAAAGGAGACAGAAGAAGATGATCCAAACACAAACTGAAAGCCTTACTTTTATCTTAAATACTCAAAATAATCATGGCTCATTTTCATTAATCAGCTACTTTCACTGCACTCATATCAAATTAGAGATGCCTTTGGTTTTTTTTGTTGGATAGACTCAATGTTTGTTTGTTTTCTTCATATGCTACCATACAGAGCTGAACCACCTTAGTAACCTTGTAGGTATATTTTTATATGAAACTCTCCGTAATTTCAAAAAAGAGGTGTTATGTTTGCATTAATAATGGAAAGGGATAGATATATAACACAGGGCAAGAGTTATCGCTGGGGGAAGGGCAATTTCGACGCAATTAGACAAGATTTAGGATGGATAGGATGGGGAAGGAAACTGAAGTGGTAGGCACAATTGAAATGTGGAGTTTATTCAAGTATCAACTAATGCAGGTCTTTGATAAGTATGTACCTGTCAGGCAGGGAGAAAGTTGTCAAGTGCGGGAGCCATGGTTTACTAAGGAAGTTAAATCTCTTGTCAAGAGGAAGAAGAAAGCTTATGTTTGAATAAGATGTGATGGCTCAGTTAGGGTGCTTAAGAGTTTCAAGTTAGCCAGGAAAAACCTAAAGAGAGAGGAAGAGTAGCCAGGAGGGGACATGAGAAGTCATTGGCAGATAGATGAAGGAAAACTCTAAGGCTTTCTATAGGTATATCAAGAATAAAAGAATGACTCAAGTAATATTAGGGCCAATCAAGCATAGTAGTGGGAAGTTGTGCATGGAGTCAGAGGAGATACAGAAAGTGCTAAATGAGTACTTTTTGTCAGTATAAAGACAATGTGGAGGAGAATATGGAGATACAGGCTACTCGAGCAGATTGGATTGAGGTGCATAAGGAGGAGGTGTTAGCAATTCTGGAAAATGTAAAAATAGATAAATAATCCGGGCCAGATGGGACTTATCTGAGGATTCTTTGGAAAGCCAAAGAGAAGGTTGCAGAGACTATGACTTTGATCTTTATGTCATCATTGTCTACAGGAATAATGCCAGAAGACTGGAGGATAGCAAATGTCATTCCTTAGTTCATGAAGGGGAGTAGAGACAACCATGGAAATTATAGACCTGTGAGCTTTACTTCAGTTGTGGGTAAAGTGTTAGAAAGTGTTCTAAGAGATAAGATTTATAATCATCTAGAGAGGAATAAGTTGATTAGGGATAGTCAACACAGATTTGTGAAGTTTAGGTCGTGCCTCACAAACCTTATTGAGTTCTTTGAGAAGGTAACCAAACAGGTGGATGAGGGTAAAGTGGTTGGTGTGGTGTATATGGATTTCAGTAAGGCATCTGATAAGGTTCCCCACGGTAGGCTATTGCATAGAATACAGAGGAATGGGATTGAGGATGATTTAGTGGCTTAGATCAGAAATTGGCTAGCAGAGGGTGGTGGTTGTTGGGAAATGTTCATTCTGAAGTTCAATTACTAGTGGGGTACCACAAGGATCTGTTTTGGGGCTACTGCTGTTTGTCATTTTTTATAAATGACCTGGATGAAGGCATAGAAGGGTGGGTTAGTAAATTTGCAGATGACACTAAGGTCAGTAGAGTTGTAGATAGTGACAAAGGATGTTGTAGATTACAGAGAGAGAGACATAGATAAGATGCAGGGCTGGGCTGAGAGGTGGCAAATGAAGTTTAATGTGGAAAAGTGTGAGGTGATTCACTTTGAAAGGAGTAACAGGAATGCAGAGTACTGGGCTAATGGTAAGATTCTTGGTAGTGTAGATCAGCAGAGAGATCTCGGTGTCCATGTACATAGATCTTTGAAAGTTGCCACCCAGGTTGAGAGATTTGTTATGAAGGCATACAGTGTGTTAGCTTTTATTGGTAGAGGGACTGAGTTTCGGAACCATGAGATCACGCGGTAGCTGTACAAAACTCTGGTATGGCCACACTTGGAGTATTGCGTACAGTTCTGGTCATTGTATTATAGGAAGGATGTGGAAGCTTTGGAAAGGATGCAGAGGAGATTTCTTAGGATGTTGCCTGGTATGGAGGGAAGGTGTTACGAGGAAAGGCTGAAGGACTTGAGACTGTTTTCATTAGAGACAAGAGGGTTTGAGAGATGACTTAATTGAGACATATAAGATGATCAGAGCGTTAGATAGGTTGGACAGTGAGAGCCTTTTTCCTCAGATGGCGATGGCTAGCACAAGGGAACATAGCTTTAAATTGAGGGTTTATAGATATAGGATAGATGTCAGAGGTAGTTTCTTTACTCAGAGAGTAGAAGGGGCATGGAATGCACTGCCTGCTACAATAGTAGACTTACCAAATGTAAGGACATTTAATTGGTCATTGGATAGGCATATGTACCAGAACGTAATAGTGACAGGTTAGATGGGCTTCAGATTGTTTCCACAAGTCGATGCAACATTGAGGGCTGAAGGGACTGTACTACATTGTAATGTTCTATGTTCTATCAAATTGAGGTATTCAAGATGTTAAAAGGTGTGGATAAAATAGACGTGGAGTGGATGCTTCCTGTTGTGGGGCATTCTTGGACGAGAGGTCATAGTCTTAGGAGAAGGGGTAGCAAATTTAAAACAGAGTGAGGGTAAACTACTTCTCACAAGATATTATGAATGTTTGGAATTCTCTACCCCAAAGTGCAGTGGATGCTGGGACAGTGAGTAAATTTAAGGGGGAGTCAGACAGTTTTTAATTAGTAATCGGTTGAAAGGATATGGTGAGAAGGCAGGAAAATGGAGGTGAGGAGTCCATCAGCCATGATCAAATGGTGGAGCAAACTCGATGGGCTGAATGGCTTAATTCAGCTCCTGTATCTTATGAACTTATATTTTCATAAGATAACTGAGACGTGGCTTCAAGTGGACAGGGCCTGGGAAATGAATATTCAAGGATACACGTGCTTTCGTAAGGACAGATGGACGGGCAGAGGGGGTGGGGTGGCCTTGTTGGTAAGGGAGTCCCTTGCGCGGGGGGACCTAGAGTCAGGGGATGTAGAGTCAGTGTGGATAGAGCTGCGAAATACTAAGGGTAAAAAGACCCTCTTGGGTAAAAAGACCCTCTTGGGAGTCATCTACAGGCCCCCAAACAGTAGTTTGGATGTCGGATGTAAGTTGAATAAGGAGCTGAAATTGGCCTGTCGCAAAGATGTTACTACAGTTGTTATGGGGGATTTTAACATGCAGGTAGACTGGGAGAATCAGAATGGTATTGGAACTCAAGAAAGAGACATTGTGGAGTGCCTCAGAGATGGATTCTTAGAGCAGCTGGTGCTGGAGCCGACCAGGGAGAAGGCAATTCTGGATCTGGTAGAGACCTCGAAGTGCAGGAGCAATTGGGAAGTAGTGACCATAATACATTAAGCTTCAATCTGCAATTTGAGAGGGAGAGGGTACAGTCGGA
>NC_057716.1:98232186-98235394 GCF_004010195.1 Chiloscyllium plagiosum
TTTCTGCTGATGGGTGAGTGCCGAACCAGAGGACCCAGCTTAAAAATACGGGGTAGACCATTTAGGACAGAGATGGGGAGAAACTTCTTCACCCAGAGAGTGTTGGCTGTGTGGAATGCTCTGCCCCAGAGGGCAGTGGAGGCCCAGTCTCTGGATTCATTTAAGAAAGAGTTGGATAGAGCTCTCAAAGATAGTGGAATCAAAGGTTATGGAGATAAGGCAGGAAGAGGATACTGATTAGGAATGATCAACCATGATCATATTGAATGGCGGTGCAGGCTCGAAGGGCTGAATGGCCTACTCCTGCACCTATTGTCTATTGTCTATTGTCTATTTTTGAACATAACAGTGGGCAAAGACCACAGTCAGGTCTTCCTGCCGAAGTTAAATGGAGGTCCGTTCAGTTATCGGACCCTCCCAATACCTTAAATGGATGTAAACACAGTCTGGATCAAGTCAGAGATGCCTGGGTCAAATTCCAATGTTTGTTTATTTCAACATATCCTACTATGCAAAACTGAACTAGGTATATGTATAATGATATATTTTGTGAATAAAGTATATTTTTGAAATTAAAAAGTAGTGATTCATGATTTCACTCCAATACTCACTGCAGCTGAGTCCCTGCTTTTTATCTTCTTACACTCACCCCTCACTTTACATCTTTGCTCCATTGCTCCAAATTCCCAAATATACTTACTCAGTCGCTGTCTCACTCGGGGAAAGACTCCACTCACACTGTTCATATGCTCATTCTGATCACGTGGTGCAAAAAACATCCCTTGTTTTATCTTTCTTTACATCCAGAAATGCAATCACACGCAACTGAACAGCCTTTCCCACCACCAACTCACCTGCGTCAAGAGTGTGGTGCTGGTAAAGTACAGCATCTGAGGAGCAGGAATGTCGATGTTACAGGCATAAGACCTTCACCTTTCCTGATGAAGGGTTTATGCTCAAAACGTTGATTCTCCTGCTCCTCGGATGCTGCCTGACCTGCTGCGCTTTTCCAGCACCACACTCTTGACTCTGATCTCCAGCATCTGCAGTCCTCACTTTGACCAACTCACCTGTGCCAGTTTTTCCCTAGTAACCAGTAAGTCACCCATTTTCCAATGGATTAGCTTCCATGCAAAGCCTGTTCAGAGCATTGTTAAGATCCCTATATTATACAGAACTGTCACTCCTTAGCTAATTAGTACCTCATTTACATAAGGTATGTCAGGTGCTTGAATGATGTCTGCTACTGTTTTGCAGCTGCCTTTTGAATTAGACTACTCTAACTTAACCATTTTTATCTGATTCTGACTTTAAAATTGAACTTAAAAATGATCCCAAAATAGAAATCGCTAAAGAAATTCAACTGATCTGGCAGCATCTGTGAAGAAAGGTCACTGCACTCCAAATGTAAGCTGTGCTCTCGCTCCACAAATGCACAATTTCTAATTTTGTTTCAGATTCCCAGCATTATTTAGAAAAGATGTATGAGTTGAGTTCCCACTTTGAAACTAAATTCCTGGATTTACTCAGTTGTGGGATGTGGGTGTTGCTGAATGGCCAGCATTATTACCCGTCCCTAGTTGCCCTTGAGAAGGCGAACGTGAGCTGTCTTCATGAACCGTTGCAGTCCATGTGCTGTGGTTTGACCCACAATGCCATTAGGGAGAGAGTTCCTGGATTGGCGTTTTTATCATTCAGTTGAAGTCTCACACTGATCGTGCTCCTTAGTATTGAGAATGAACCATTCATGTATTGGCCACTAAGTCAGATTAATTGTGACCTGTTGCACCGCACTCTCATTATTAAAACTGCGAAAGACTTCTCACCCTTTTGTGCAATGCGTTCTCTCTCTTGTGTTTGGCAGGCACCAGTGACATCCAAAAAACAACTTCCCAGAAGAGACTGACCCCTCCAGCCCCCAGCTCCTTTTACACCTCTAAGATAGCATCTGCAGATACCTCACAGTAAGTACACTGCACCAATAAGATGCTGACAACTCAGTGGGTCATTTCTCTCGATTAGACTGGCGCTCGCATTCTGGTGAGCACACACCACTGCCAGGAATCCACAGGGTGACATGGTGGCTCAGTGATAAGCACTGCTGCCTCACAGTGTAAGGGACCCAGGTTCGATTCCACCATCAGGCATATGTATGTGTGGAGCATGCACTTTCTCCCCGTGCCTGCATGGTCCCGTTTCTGCCCACAGTCCAAAGATATGCAGTTTAGGTAGGTTGACTATGCAAAATTATCCATTGGGTCTAGGGATGTGCAGGTTCAGTGAATTAGCCTCGGTAAATGTAGGGTTATGGCGGAGGGGGGCACGTATGGTGGGATGATATTTGGAGGGTCGGTGTGGACGTGATGGGCCTGCCTCTATAATATAGGGATTATATGAGCTGCTGGAGAAAGAAATTCCTGAGGTCGTTAGCACTCAGAGAATGGGCATTTATTCAGAGCCGTGCAGGAGAGGGTTCTGTGGTGTCTGCCATTAATAACATCAATAACATTGCACCATCAGGCACAGGAGCAGCAAGCAGATTTTTCAGACACTTGGGGAAACCTATTGCCGGTTTCAGGAGTTCACCTCTTATCTGGAATGCGTGCATTGGGTTGTCTACATGGACATGTTGGATGTTGCCATGAGGACCCAGGCACAGCAGAAAATGCATGGATGTCAGGAGATGCCTGTACTCCATCTCTGGAGCTGTTGGTGGTCTGCCTCAATGGGAGGGCTACAGAGGGCCCTTGACATTATTCCACGTGCCCCTTCCTTACAAGGAGACAGAGTGGCACAAAGTTGGCATCCACGTAGATCAGGAACCACATACAAACAAAACTCACACCTCCTACCCCCCCCCTACCAAAATCTCCTCTCAAGATACTCCAGAGATGCCCTGGCCCTCGACCTCACTCTGTCTGTAAGCCTCAACCCTGTGGGATCTCAGCTGAAAATGTGTTGCTGGAAAAGCGCAGCAGGTCAGGCAGCATCCAGGGAACAGGAGAATCGACGTTTCGGGCATAAGCCAAACTTCAGGAATGAGGAAAATTTGTCCAGCAGGCTAAGATAAAAGGTAGGGAGGAGGGACTGGGGGATGGGCGTTGGAAATGCGATAGGTGGGAAGAGGTCAAGGGGAGGGTGATAGGTCAGACTGGGGTGGGGGCGGAGAGGTCGGGAAGAAGATTGCAGGTTAGGAAGGCGGTGCTGA